>NC_057703.1:3478595-3527384 GCF_014466175.1 Vespula pensylvanica
TTCAAAAATTTTGATACCCTTCGAAGTAATCTAATAGAAAATAAATGTTATACAAATTGAGTAATAAAGTTCAACTTAAAAGAAGGTTGTGCGCTAAAAAGTATACGTTCATACGATTGGTAAGTAATACGAGAGATAGGATGGACATTGTTTCTTTTAGTTATTCAGTTTTGCATTAGCCAACGAATGCATTGTTTCTACATGGTGGTTCTAAGACTTCGAAGAAATAATATAGAAAATAATGAACATTTTAATGATCTATTCTTATCTTTATCTCATTTATATATGGTGATAATGACACGGCAAAAGTGATAAGTAACTTTAACAGACCTACGAGTTGAAAAGTACATTACATGATGTGCAGTTAAGAATGTGAAACGTGAAGTGGAGAAAGAATTTTCTACCGTATACCTGTAAAGACTAAGTTCTGTCGTAATAATGGCACAGATAATGTTACGATATATATGTAGCATTGTAACGTTCGATCTGGCTATTACAAATTGTATGGGATGTCTAGAACGTTTCTAAGATAAGATAATAATTTTCAAAATATCAGAGAACTTATTTCCTACATTTCATTTGCGATGAATTGGGTTCATCTGACTCATATATATAGAATGATTTTACCTATATCATTAGAAATTATAGAAAATTGCAATTTACTTCTGAAACTAATAGAATACAAATTCATAGAAACTTTCGTATGAGAACTATATAAATTATCTGTCCATCGCAATTCTGGAAGTATGTTAAAAAACAGCATTAAAAACCAAATTTTTGTGTTTAAATTGATTATATAAATCTGACTATTTAACTAGTCCAATAGTTGTCAGGCTCAAAGGTTGTGATTTCGAAAAAGCAGTAAACATTGTTGTGTCTATAGTATTATTCAGAAGAGAGGTCATACAGTTGTATTTGGCTGTTTCTCAATTAATTAACCAAACAAGAATAAGCAGAAAGAACAGAAAGAATCATACGAAGCCATTATAAGAATAGAAAATACATTCATAAAATTCAATATCGACAATGGAACGGTCATATGTGCTAAATTTCATTTTTAAATAATTGATATTATTCCGTATATTTAAAATGGCAAAAATACCCTAGATACTTTCTATCATATGCTTTTCGAATAGTAAAAACTTTCGTCCAAAAGAAATTCATCCTTGAATCACAGGTGTATAGAGAAGATATCACAACGAAAGGTCTATTGGTTTAAAAATGTGATACACTTCCACAATAATACTCGTCTTCCTATACGTTTGAAGTCCAAAAACATTTTTGTACATTACAAATGGGAGATATTAGAATATCCTACTTACAGTTCAAACTTGGCTTCGAGCGATCCCCACTTTTTTACAAAATTGAGAAAACCACGCTTTCTAAAAAATTTTAATTTAGATTTAAAATCTGGTGGGCAACGTTGTTTATAGGATTATACGTACATAAAAAGTTTAAAAGCTCGGTTTGACAAAAGAAGTTTAATATGTATGATAATATGATAATATGATTCTTTAAGAATATTTGCAGAAATAGACAAAGTTAAAGTTGTTTGAAATGAATCTGGTCTTATAATACAGAGACAAAATAAATTTTAATAACGTGTATATACGGATAGGTATACATCCTAGACAAATACAAAACTAGACAGTATACATTCTGGGCGAATAGATAACGAAGCTTAACCGATAACGACTTGTAGTTCTTTCAAATGTAGAATCATTGAGTATTTTGCTAATTGTATTGTTCTTCTGCTTCTATATCTGCTTCTAGAGACTCAGGTATAGAAGATATTTCTTTATCAAAATGTTCAATATTTCATAATATCGACGATAATATTGACTATTTAAAATATGACTCCATTAGACCAGATAATAAAACAGAATTGGCAGACTATCCAAAAAGGAGATGTATGCAATTCAACGCCCGCAGTTGAGTATTCATTTTAAAATATATAAATTCAGCTCGAAATATTTTTTTTTGAAGATAATTTCTTTTGAAGCAGATTGTAGCATAATATTAATTGATTCGACCAGTCATATGATCATGTCCGAGAACAATGTTTAAAAAAAATGTGGGAAAAACGTTTAACACTAAGATGCAATAAAAATGTTGGTACTTTATTATTTAATAAAATACTTGACAATAGAAACGATACAATTAACAAAATTCATAATTATAGCATTATTGAATGTATTGCGCAAAGTATTACCGATTGAGTTTTATTATCGATAAGTAAGTATTTTGGTCGATATATATACCTGCAGTTGGTTTCTAGAAAAATTGATATTTGATTCATTATGTTATTATTATTTATTATTTTTTTTTTTTTTTGAAAGAATTTGAAAAGATTCTACAGAGTTTATAGTATATCGACAGTAGAATAAAATTTTTTTTCGTAAATTTCGTTTCCATACTTGCATAATGATAAACTTGTTAGTGAATCTTATAATGATCAATGATATAATATATTTTGTTATTTGAGAATTAGAGAAAAGTTAAAAGAACAAAAATCAACCATAACAGATGGAAATTTTCATTCAATATAAGTAGCCGTTTACTAAACAGTAATCGGGTTACATTTTGTGAAACAATTTTATCATAATTGACATTGATCAGTCTTGTTCCATGCACAATTCAATAAAAGCTAAGATTTTAATAAAAATAACTTATCAGTAAGTAAGTAAATATATATATAATATATATTTATAATTATTATAATAAATAAATAATTATATATGTAGATATATAGAAATAGAGTAGAAAATTAGTAGAAAATACTAAACGATTATAGTTGTTTATTTTAACAATTTCGTTAATTTTTAACATAGTTTAAAATAATGGAAGCAATCGAAATAATTTAATTGAAGATCATAATTATCACATACTTTCAATTGTAATTGAATCAGTAATTTATTTGCAACAATACCGTGAATATTTTAAGAAATATCTATATTATTCATATAGTTTAAAAATAACAATTTTAACAAATTAATTATTTAGTTTGATATGGGAGAATGAGCAAATAATAGTTGGTCTTTAATTATCATTTCAAATACTTTATTTGATAATTTTTGTGCTTTTGGTGCATTTATTTATTATTCTTGTACATTAGAATAATCTTTTGACAGAAGCTGAAGATGGCAGCGATGTGTTATAAATACTAAAACCTTTTTTAACATAATGATTATATATTGAGGCTACTGTTATGCACGAACATAATAGTAATATTTTTATATTACATATATTAATCAGTAATAAGTGCAATTCTATTAAATCGTAAAATATTGAACAATTAAAGTGATATGAAGAAATATATAAGTATACAATTTTCTATGTATATATATACGCATTACTAATCCTGATAAATTCATCATTACATAATTTAGAAATGGCTGATTCATGATTAAAAATTATACAAATAATAAGAATTAATCATTTATCTTAATAATAATTAATTTATTGATGATTACAATTATTATAATTTCATTTAACAATCCATAACAGAAATAATTAAATATTTATTGTCCTAACTTTGTTTAAGAATGTATTTTCATGTACAAATACTGAAGGTGTTAGACATATAATAATGTATCAATACAAAATTACTATATATATATTATAATATATCCATGCGTGATTATACATTATGATTGCTATCATAGGGTATACGATATGCAGGTGTGATTAAATTAAGTTGCTTTATATAGAAAAATATGAATATTGAAAAAAATGAGAGATTGTAATTTGATTATACTATTCCATCACGGATCATATATAAAGAATAGGGAATGTAATTTCTTTTTGAATGAAATACACAAATATATCGTATCTCGTACTAGTACAAAAAACCGAAACAATTGAAAAGAATTAAAATTTATATTATTGCATGAACATCAAATAAATAATGAAATTGTACCATACACCTCTATACGTATAATATGATGATACAATTACATTTTAATTACAATTTTTATTCAATAAAAATTTATTAAATAACAGAAACATAGATACACGTATGCATGTTTCTAGTCCAATAGGGAATTATAATCAAAATATAAATTTCTCATCGTAAATATGATGTTCTCATCAATACATCACGCATGTACATTTACGATTCGTGTTATTTTATGCAATATTTGCTATATTTTTGTTCGACTAAAATTTCCTTTCCTAATGATTAAAATTCTGATGATTTAATCAACGGGATATGATGTATTATCATCTCAAAACGATACCAATTTGGATGAAGATAAGGAATTGATTAAGGGGACCGGTTAATGCTTGATCAGATCATTGGATTTCTTTTTAAACGGCGAATTTACAAAACGATTCATAATACCATCCTCAAAAAATTTCTGCGACTTAGAACCAGATAATATATTAACGATAATTAAAACGATAAATTAAAATTGACTATATTGAATTCTTGGTTTCTTACTGAAAATTGACGAAGTCCGTAAATGGATTGTGTTTAGATAGAACTGTAGTCATATTATTTATATGTCCTGTGTCTACACGAACCACATTGCACGGTATTTTATGAATTAATGACATTTTTATTTCACCGAATGCATAGATTGCTAGATTGCGAAAAACCTGAAAGAGAAATTTCAACATATCCAGTATATAATTCTGCCATTGCACCAGACCAAGTCTTTTCTTTTGGATTCCATTTTCCATACTCTTCTACTTCCGAAACAATCTCCAAACTAAAATTGAAAAGTTCTTTGAATATTTTACCGTGTATATCACCTAATTGGCCATTTTTGTTTACATTTATGAATAGTGAATTCTAAAGGAGAAAAAAAATAATGAAAAAAATAAGTTCAAATCTTCTTAAGTAGAAAATACAAAAATAATCTATAACAGCTCTGAATATATTTTATCTTAACTATAACAGCTCTCATGATCAGACTTTGTAAATTATGTCTTCTTTCGTAAAGAGAATCTGGAACTATTTTAGTAATTCCTCTCTCTAAGCTCCATGTAGCTACATCATTGATCTCAGTTCGATTGGTATTGATCGAATACCATTCTCGTAATATATTTTCAGTACTGCATAAAACCAACATTTCTGAGTTGAATTTTAAATGAAATATATTACCTGGTGGACTGTGACAATAATCGGTGTTATGTTCCTTGTACAGAAATATCACTAGCCATATAGCTGAAGACATGTCAAAAGTACTTGTTACTAAAGAAAACGCTTTTATCGCATTGTAATTAGAAATCATCACGATATATAACGGTCGTACTATCTACTTAATATAGTACAATGATTCGTGCAATTGTGAAAAGCGTTAGTTCGTGGTCGCAATGCCTTCCCGAAAGAGTGCACGCATCCAGGAGAAAATCATCGTTGTCATTTCCATTTCTGAAGAAGAAGAAAATAAATGTAGTAGAAATGAAAAAAAGGAAATGAGACATTTACTTTTTTCAGATTCGGCGTATAAAGGAATTGCAGATTTCTGATCGCATAATTTGCAATTGTCTATAGTAAAAGGAATCTGTCTGTTTCTGAGAGAAAGGAATTCGTACGATTTCGCAGTTTTCAGAAGAAAAAGAATGAGAAAAATCAATCGATTAATTAGTCTTATTCTTCAAATTAAACGAATCGGCGACTTTGTTCTAAAGAAAATCGGAAAATTTCTGTTCGACTTCGAAAGAAGATCGTAAGATACTAAATTTCGAAGCTGTTTAGAGAATTATAGTCACTTCTATTATTATCCCCATTTATTATTCTATCTCTTTTATTATTACTATTCTATTATTATTGTCATTTATGCATCTACATATACATGTTATATGTTTATAATATTCTACATATAATAGTAAAATGTTATAAAGGATTGTTAATTTTTGACTTCATTTAAATAATTTAGTTGACATTCTGATCGTTATAATCGAGGTAAGCACTTAAGAAAATGAATTACGACTTCCGTATATTTGAAGAAATATATATGAATCTAATAAGTAATATTGCGTAACTATCGAAGCTATATGACATGAAATATTCTTATAGATCTTTAATCATACATTGATATAAATTAGCGATTCTTAATCTTTATCAATTTATTGTATATAATGTGCATTTAGTTGGATTCCAACTTTGTACTTTTCGGTAAGAAATAAGATATGAAAAAATATGCATGTATACAAGCTATTTATTTTCCACTGGATCATTGTGATTATAAAATCATATCGTGGTTACAAAAAATAATACAAAATACTTAACTGTAATGCAGTATTTCCTAATCTTTTTTAGATCATACTTACCTCAACGTTTCAAAAATTTTAACGTCCTCTGAAGTAATCTAGTAGGAAATAAAAATCATATAAATTGTATTATAATGTTGGACTTAAATGAAATGTCTTCGCCGAAAAACATACGTTCATACGATAAGTAAACAGTACGAGAGGTAGAACGTTCGTTATTTATTGAATGCATTGATTCTACATAGTGATTGTACATAAGAAAAAAAATATGGAAAATATTGCACTTCCACCAGTTTTATCTTTATCTTACTTACACAACAATCTGAAGATATGAATGCAAAAAAAGTGATAAAGTTATTCTAGTAACCTTACAAATTGAAGAGTACGTTACATAGGCATACGATGTGCATTCATGAATGCATCATGTCAGACTATACTGTATCTAAGATCAGCAAACGCGCGTGTAGAATGACACGTGGAGCGTCAGTCTATACTACATCTAATAGACACGCATGCAGAATGACAAATAAAGTGTATTGCACAGACTATATTCCACCCAAAATCAGCCGACGTGCGTACAAAATAACACATAGATCATAAGACGACACTGCACTCAAGGCCAGTGCATGCGCGTGCAGAGCAACACGTGTAGCGTTGCACGGGGAAAATGACTCATTTGAATATATAACCAACGAGTGCATAAATATATAAGAAAGTTAGGGGGTCAGCCAGTAGTAAGTAATTAACTTACGTGCAGTGTCTGTCTCAGCTTTGTATCGGAATTCTGTTAAAATCTATGTCTCTGTATTCAGAATCTGTTAGAACAATTTCCTCATTTTATTCAATTGTATATCAATCTAAATAACAGTGCACGATACGTTAATAATATTATTTTTGTAATCATAATCATAATCATTAAATTGTAGTGCGTTGATTTTGCAGGAAAGGAAACGTTTAAAGAATTATATTCTTTTTTTTTGTAGTGAATGCAGAAGGAGTGATAGTTGTTTTGATTAATTAAATATAATTATTGTGTGGTGATTTAAACGAACAGCTTCATCCCTGACAAATATTTTTACTTGAGCCTCTACTTCAACACCAATCGATTAGAGAAAGGAGCTTACTGATGCAAAGAAAAATTCTCCAGAAAAGATAACGGTAACACTTAATAATAGATATACATGAACGATCACACTGGAACTATCAATCCGTGCATCTTCCTATAGTTATGTTCCGGGAATCATTCTTGTGTCTTAATTAATTAACCTTACTCTCGCATAAAGTTTTGCAAAAAGAAGCAAGTGATTGGATTGTAAACGCATCAAATAGAGGATTCTTTATTGTTGCGGAATACAATCCGCGACCTCACATAAAATAGTGACTATATTGTAGTAAACACATCAAACAAGTATTTTATTGTCGCATAACAAAATTCATAATATCATATAAAAAAATGTTTAAATAAATGAATAATAATACAAATTTCTATTTCATAATAATCTTTAATATAATATTTTGTAAGACAAATTGAATTTCTCTTAAATATATGTCAGAATATAACACGGCGAAAAATGAGCGAACGAAACGATTTATATAAATGCTAAAAGGAGGAAGAAAACAATACTTAGAAATAAACAGGCCGTATATAACTTATTATAAAATATAAAATGATACATATATATTATAATAATACATATATATTATACATATATATATAATAATATACATATATCTACAATATTCATATAGTGTTACAACAATTATTATTATATTACAAAATTACAGTATACAATTTTATAAATGAATAACAAGCAAAAAGGGTATTTTCGAAGAAGGTAAAAAGTTGATTAGATATAACTTTATTACTATTAAAACGATTAAAACACAAGCAACTACATATAGATATAAACGTTAACAAAAAGTATATTGTTTTAAGGAAAGAGAAAGAGAGAGAAAAGAGAGAAAAAGAAAGAGACAGAAAGAGAAGAAAGAAAGACAAGAAAAAGAGAAAAGAAAGAGAAGAGAGAGAAAGAGAGAAAGAGAAGAGAGAGAGAGAGAGAGAGAGAGAGAGAGAGAGAGAAAAGAGAAAGAGAAAGTGAGTACTCATTTTAATTTAAATATTTATTTTAATTTAAATAAATTAAGTTTTGACATGGTCAAATAAAAGGTATCATACTATTGTGCTAGATGATGATCGAATATGGAAACACTATATAATTCAAATACAAAAAAATCGAGCATAAATATTTAAGCTTAGACTACGAATCACAAGAGCACACAAATAAAACAATTAAATCTTCCAGAAATCAATATTACCTCAAGTTTTAGAAAGATGTTTGCGAAAGTAGAGAGTATCATAACATTACTGTGAATTCTATGAATGCATATTTTCATTAAGGAAAGAGAATATCATATAGATTGACTTAACCCTAGGACATGCGCTGAAGGACACACATCCATACGATAGGCAAACAGTACGAGCGATAAAACATTCATTGTTTCTTTTAATTATTTATGCAGTTCCGCATTAGCCATCGAACACATTAATTCTGTATGCTAGATTGTAAGATATTGGACGGAAAATATAAAAAATAATGAACATCTTCACGACCTATTTTTACTTCTATCTGATCTACAAAAAATTGGATCATCTAAATTCTAAACAATAAAAAATTCAACGTTATTTTATTCACTTCTTTAGAAAAAGTTTTCAAGAGGACTTATCAACTCTTTTTACGAATTCATATCGACTGCGTAAATCAAAACAATTTAACATGATTGAGATAAAATTATCTCCCTATAGGCCGTAATGGGAAACATTACTATAATAAAACATTAATTAGTATCAAATGATATTATTATTATATTTTTTATAATAAATACAAATAATAATTTAACTTTTTAATTTAAAAAATCAGTTACGGATTTTTAACTATTAAATATTGAATCCCTGAAGGACCATGGATCACAGTTTGAGAATCTAAGACATAAATTGTATTATACGTTGTATTTAAATAACTAATATCGTCGTTGGTTCATTCGTTTAAAATAGTGATGAGAATTATAGACATTTCGAACGATGAAAACGTTCATCCAATAGAAATTTATCCTTAAATTGTAGCTGTGTAGAAAAGTTACATAGAATTACATACTAGGCATTTTGCTGTTTCAAGGTATGGTAATCTTCCATGATAATATCCTCATATGCCTCTCAGAATCAAAAATATTTTTGAATACTTTAAATAGAATATCCTGTTTACAGTTCAAGTTTGGCTTTGAACGATAATTTTTTATTAAATTGAAAATTTTCTTTTATTAAATTGAAGAATTACGCTTTTCGGAAAATGGTGATTTAAAACATGCCGTACAACAATATTTATAAGAATAATTATATATATATATATATATATATATATATATATATATAAAGTCTTAAAAAATCGGTTTTATAAAAGTATTTTTATTCAATGATATGACTTTTTAAGAATATTTTCCGAAAATTTCATCAGAATAGTTCAAAAACCGACAAAGTTACAATCGTTTGAAATCGATCTTGTAGAATTTCGTAATTGACAAGTGTATGGTCCCTTATAATATATAATTGGCTTATATTATATATAATTTATAATTGGCTGGCTTCAATTTGAAAATTTCTACCTTTTTTCTTTTTAACACTTTATATTAGAGAACATATTCGCATGAGTATGAATATTGAATCATTCGCAATAGAGCATATGCTAATTTTTGTAAAAAATTTTTAAATGAATCAATAGGAAATTACAGAAGAAGAAAACAATAATTTATAAAATAGCGTATTGTCCAAGACTAATAAAATGAACTTACAACGGAAGTGTATGATGAAAGTATAAAAAAAACTCATTCCACATTACAGTAAATGTTTAAATAGATACTAAAAATGTTTAAATAGGTGTTAAAAAATAACTAAGTATATATTTATGATTAAAGTTAAGTTACAGATAAAGAAAACTTTTTTAAAATATATTTGTATCGTTGTAATTTTAAAACGAATATTACTTTTTAAATGATTTTCATACATATGTATATGTAAACATTATAATTTATTTATTTCTTAGACAAAAATGCCAGCATATCCTAAAAAATTATTATAATGAATTGAGAATATGTTTAACGAATTATACAAATTTAATTATAACATTAATTATATAACGTATTTCATATAAATTTAATTAAAAACTTCTATGAATAGAGATGATCAAAACGCAAAAATATCATATTAAAAGATAATCATTTCACATCAATTATACTTTGCAAATATAATATCAAAAAATCTAATATTTCTGAAACATTTTTAATTATATAAATATAACATGTATAATATATATATATATTATATATTACATATAATATAATTATATGATTATATAATAATGCAGATATATATATAATATTTCTTAAAGAGTTTAATTGTATAATATATATATATATATATATATATATATATATATATATTAATATATTATATTCGACATTATATACATTGCAATTGATTGGTATTATGTGAAATTTGACACGTTGTTATGATCGAATTAATTCACTCTAAATAAAAAAATATGATTATTGAAAACTTAACAAAGCGTAATTTAGTTATATCACTGAATCACTATTCATAAGATATGGTAAATGAAATGTTTTTGTTAACTATGAAATACACAGGTAAATCATACTTCATACGAATGCGCAAAATCAAAATAGATCGAAACAGTTAAAATATACGTACATACGTACATTCGATAAATAAAGAAAATGTATAATATATATGTATCATATAATGAAAAAATTCAATTGTAATTTAAAGCTGTACTAAATAATGCAGGAGATAAGATAGCGTACGCATATTTCTTTTTTATTAGAAAATAATAATCATTGAGAACGAACATCTGCGTTGTCATTAATAATTTTCGCGTACATATATACGATTTGTGTAATATTTTGTGATATTTCTGAAACTTTTCTTCCTTTTTACGTAAATTCCTGACGATTTAATGGACGGAATATAATGTACCTTCAATATTTTCCTTTTTGTACGAGCAAAAATAAGCTTTTCTATAATCAGAATACATATACTCAAAACAATACCAAGGAGGATGAAGATAAGAAGTAATATTACGCTGATTAGGGGAACTGGTTGATGTTTAATCATATTATTGGATTTTTTTTTAATTGTCCTCTGTTTCAAACGGTTCATCATACCATTGTAAACATATTTCTGTAAACTAGAACGGGTGCTTTAATGTATGACAAATAAAACTTAATTATTAAAATAATAAATAAAAGCAACTATCACAAGAATTAATTATTAGATTCTTAGGTTCTTACTGAAAATTGATGACATCGGTGAATGGATTATGCTTAGATAAAATCATAGCAATATTGTTTACATGTCCCGTAGCAATATGAACCACATTGCATGGTATTTTTAAATTTGCTATAACATCTTTATCAACTGTGTAGAATGCTAATTTCCGATTTTTACAAATCTATAATTTAATAATAGAATAATTTATATATAATTAATAATTTATATATAATTAATATAATAATTTATATATAATTAATAATTAATACTATAATTTATAATAAAATTAAGATGATTTATAATAAAATAGAAACTAAAAGGCGAAATTGTAAAAATGGTTTGTTCATATGAAAGTCATATAACTCAAAAATTAAGCAATTCTGGATTCATATTGATAAAATCTATTTTTTCTTTTATAAATATGCTGAATCCATTCTTGAAGTTCTCGCTAGTAATTACATTACATTCTGTATATGTAAATGTTATTATTATTTTTTTGTATTATTTCATCATACTTTTTTATATCCTTCCTGCTCAGTAAGGGGCAACTTTCTGTCTTCTAACATCAACTTCATTAATTTCTTTGCGAGCGGATCTCCTGAATTCTACAAACGAATATTTTTCTTCATCTTTCTTCATTCTAGTATACTTATTATTTTATACACGCACATACACATACACACAATAACGTAGATCACACATATGCATGCAGTATATATACGTATTATACTCACTGCAAATTTATCATAATAAGCGGTACCACGAACGACGGCAAGTTGATAAGTACCGTCTTGAACGAAGCTCTCTAATGAATGAAAGGGTAAGACGTGAATAGTAGACGTTAAAAAGCTTATTAAACCTGCTGAATAGGCGGCCGATAAGACGGTAACCAAAATAAATACAGAGAAGTATGCTATTCTTAAAGAAGATCTACCAGAAAAATCTACAGTAAAGAAATACTTTGTATAAATTAAAAAATAATTTGTGTATTAAAAAAACGAAATGAAACGCAAATCAAGAAACATTAAGTCAAACCTGCCAATCCCTGTTGACAAAATATACTCCAAATCTCCAAAAAATTATCGATGAATAAATATCCTATTTTACGATCACTTCCATTATTTACTTTGAGAAAAATCAATAAGATCGATGAAGTTATTAATATTGCAATGATAGCAATCCAAACAGAATTATTGAAAGTCTATAAAAATAACAATTCTTTCATTCATGAAAGTTTACACATGAAGAAGGAAAAAATAACAAATTTAATCGAAACTTGTCGTACTAAAAAGTGAGATGACCATTTAATCCCGTATTTTTCAGGTTCTCGAATAACTAGAAAGTTTTTGATGTTCAAAAAAGGAACCGTGAAGTCAACAACGTTCAATCTGGCATTGGTAACAGAAAAACCTGAAAGAGAAATGTCAGCACGTCCTGCATGTAATTCTGCAATTGCTCCAGACCACGTCTTTTTTTCTGGATTCCAACTTCCAAATTCTTCTGATTCCAAGACAACATCGAAACTAAAATTAAGAATGGTACAAAGTTCTTTTAGTAATTCACCAAACGTACCGCCTAATTCACCGTCCTTTTTTACAGTTATAAATGATGAATCCTAAAAAAAGAAAAAGAATAGAAAGATCAATCTTTATAAATAGAAAAAAGAAAAGATATTTAACCGAAAATTGTTTACCTTAATTATAACAGCTCTCATGATCAAACCCTTTAAATTATATCTTCTTTCATGAAGAGAATCTGGGACTATATTAGTGATTCCTTTCTCTAAGCTCCACGTAGCTACATCATCGATCTCGGTTCGATTCATATCGATCGAATACCATTCTCGTAAAATATTTTCCGTACCACAACGGACCATCATTTCGGAATTGAATCTTAAATGAAATATATTACCTGGTGGATTCTGACAATAATCGGAACCATTTTCCTTGTAAATGAATATCACTAGCCACATAGCTGATGACATGTTAAAGGTACTTGTTGCTAAAGAAAACTCATTAATCACACTGTAATTAGAAATCACCACTATATAATACGGTCGTACAATTTGTTTTATGTAGTACGACGATTTGTGCAATTGTGAAAAGTACAAGTTCGTGCTTGCAACACCTTCGCGAGATAATGCACGCCTCCATTTAAACATCATTGTTGTCATTTTCATTTCTGAAAAAAAAATAAATAAATATCGTAGAAATGATGAGAAAGAAATGAGAAATATCTTTACCATTTATCGATTCAGAGTATAAGAAAATTGCGGATTTCGATCCATATAATTTGCAAATATCTATGATAAAAGGAATCTGTTCTTCGCCGATAGGAAGATCTTGCGATCTTGCGATTTTCGGAAGAAGAAGAAGGACGAGTATCTTTAATCCCACATCAAACATTATTTCAAAGTTGACAGAACTATTTCTCAAGTTAAACATATCGACGATTACGCTCTATAAAAATTCATGAGAAAATATTTACACGTCACAGAAAGTAAAGTGCACAAAAAGTAAATAGGATTTCTAAACTATTGAAAAAATTATTGTTGCTTATTTGAGTTAGTCATTCGGTTATTCCGAGTGTCGTACAGATCGGAGTGCACGCGACGTATGTTTGCACTGTGCATATTCGCGATAATTTTATCTTTGCTAGCATATTATCGATTAATAAACGTTCGTTTCATTTTCCTCTTTTATTGCTTTTTTTTCTCTTTGATGTGTGAATATACAGGGTGTTCGTTCAGAAATGACCGAACAAATATCTCGCGACTGGTTTTAGCTATAAGAAAGTTTAATGATAGAAATTTACAAGACTTTGAATCATCTACAAAATATATGCAAACATTTTTGTTTTAAAAACGATCTTTTCGAATTATAAAGATCAACATAGTTCTCGTATGTGTGTGTATGTGTATTCCATACACACAATATATACAATAATATATACAATAATATGTACAAATGTATTATTTATAAATCAAGTAGGTGTGTATTTTGCATTGTTGAGGTATCTGTAAACAAATTGCGGTATAAGAAGCAATTACTTTAATATATAAGATGCCGATTATCTCGTAAACTATATGTAATGGTAATTTTTTGATTGCATAATTTTTTGATTGATATGATTTTGATTGCAAATGACTACTATTATATAAATATGCAAAAGATTTACAGATATCTATTTGAAGAAACAATGTTAATCTTCATTAATTAAAAAAGATAAAAATAAAAAGGATCTTTATATTTACTATGAAGTTAACACTTTGTAACTAACTCAGACCCGTACAAATTTCTCTTATTACATTTTCCTATGATTTCAACCAGTCATAAGATATTTGCTCGGATATTTATGAACGAACACCCTGTAAATCGTTCGTATTTATGTATTATATCTACATACACACGTTTCATGTTTGTGTTATTGTAGATACGATTGTAAAATATTAATACAAATTGTTCAAATTTCACTTCCATTGTAATAATTTAACAGATGTTCTAATCGATATAAACGAGTAAGGACTTGATAAAATGATGTGGTGCGACCACACACGCGAAACTTTAATTGAACAAATATATATGAGAATTTCACTTTCATTGAAATAATTTAATAGACCTTCTAATCAATATAAACGAGCAAGGACTTGATAAAATGTGTAGTACGACCAGCACGTGAAAAGCTTTATTTGAACAAATATATACGATAATCATCTAGAAAGTAATAAAGCTAATCACATACATTTTCTATATCAGTAAGATTTTTATTTGGCAATTGCATTATTTTATTTGGCCGTCAAAATAGTAGTTCTAACAATAACAAACTAGCGTTTAAAAAATTCACTATATTGAAATTCTACTGTCATGCTTCTTATAAACAATCAATTTTTGCGAATTTGTTTGAAGTCATAGTGTAGCACGATAAAATGGATTTATATATTAAACTTTGAAATCTATACATCAAATTCAAAAATCACTGAAATTACTTAGGTGAATATAAAACTGAAATTTTGTCTTTTTAAAAAAATCGTAAAATAGATTATACATGCGATAAAATGTATTATACATGTATAATTTATATTGAATGCATAAATTTGTATTCATTCGAAGATAACGTAATGAAAATGCATTCCAGAGCAGTTGATAAATTTATTTTTAAAATACACAAAATATTTCTTAAATATTTCTGATAACTCACTTCTATAAGTTATACCGCAGCAAATACAATTATATCAGCCGTAGCAATATTACAAACTCCTATGTTACGATTATTGTTACAGCTATGGAAAATGTATTTGATCAAAATGTATGTAACCATTTATCTATAAATACGTACAGATATAAAACAATGAAATTTTCATTTCGCCGGATATCTATTTATTAACTTTATGCTTTTTGATAAGAGAAAAGATAAAGAAAGGTAAGATACAAGGTAAGAAATAAGATAAAAAAAATTTTCATATAGGCTAGCTATTTATTTTTCACTAGTCCACATTTCCCAAGTGAATTCAATGAATTTGTCACTATCAAACTTGGTTTATACGAAAACGTACAAAATAGTTGACTAGTTGACTCTAATATCTTCTAATTTTTTTTTTTTTTTGGTGTTATGCTCCATCTCAATGCCTCCAAAAATTTTTATGCTTCGTTTAGCAATCCAGTATAAAAAAATCATATAAATTGAATGATCTAAATTTTAAAGAATAAAGAATTCAATTATATTTCACATAATTATTTAAAGAAACTCCCTAATTATCAATCATTACCAAGAAGGATTCATATCGACTGTATTAATCAGAATAATTTTATGTAATTAAAAAATAATTACTTCCCTATAGATCTTACACACCGCATTAGAGAACAATGTTGTGCTGCAATAATGAAAGATTGAGTGAAATTATATTATATTATATTATATTTTACAAAAAGATTTTTATTCGCTAGTATGATTCTTTAAGAATATTTTTAGAAATAGACAAAGTTAGAGTTGTTCAAAATCGATCTTATCGAATTTCATAGTCGTTAGGTGTATAGTCTTTTATAATCGGTTGTTCTCCTTGTAGAAATCCACAAAAATTTCTACCTGAACATTATTTTTGCTAAAAACGAATCCAAAATAATAACGAAAACCTGCACCAGTTGATTTACAAAATCACGTCCAAAAAAATACACGAAAATTATTATTGGCAAAGTTATTGTTGAAATTGCTGCTAATATTATCATTTGTAAGATTTCTGTTGGAACAAATACGCAATCCTCCGAAAAAAAAAAAAAACTCTAAAAATTATCCTACTTCGTCTGAGGAACTTTCGAACTCATCAAAATTCATTCAAAAAGCTTTGAAAAATAGAGTTTCATTAATATCAACAATACGAACTGTTTAATCATCAATTGTCAATAATATTGACTATACAACTAAAACATTTTCAAATAACAAAATGTCTACTAGCACTTTATTGATCTTAATTGAATCAAAAATACCTTATAGAAATTTCAATAACAGTAGAAACACTCATTTTAAATTTCAAAAGAAATTTCCAGGCAATCCATACGATTTTTTATGTGGAATTTATAATCGATTGTAGTTTAAACTCAAGAAAATTATTGATCACAGAATTATTAAGAGTTAATTTAGATGTGATGGCGAATAGATATTGTATTCAATCTTTAAGTCTCGAATACGTCTCCATTTTTTCAATTTCCAATGACCTTCTGTAAACACAAAAATCGTTTCATCTTCTTGTACTAGATTTAATATTCTTTTATATAAATTCAACATGTCACGTTCGTGGACAATATGAAATTTTCGAACAAATTATAAATGTTCCTATCTCAGTAAATAATATTGGACATCAGTTACCAAAAAACATTGATAATGATTACTACATCAATGTTCATATCAAAAGAAAAATATCATAGATCAAACTATTTAATGGGCTAGGTTAATAAACGTAACATTAAAGTGTGGACAACGCTTCTCTACCGTTTTTACGACATTACAACTGATTAATCTTTCTTTGATAAAATAAACGAAACCGAACTACGACAATATGAAATAAGTGAAGATATTTATGATACAGTCACCTGTAGCGGCATATTTTAACAAACTTATGAACGTACTGATAATTTTGCTGCAATGGAAAATCAATTTAAACGGATTGAACGCGATAATCATCACGTATATACCATCGTACATGCATCTGATACATGCATTTCGGGTGCAGTTTAGTCTAAAGCTCTACGTATCGCTCTACGTGCATGCTTGTTAGCCTTCGATGCAATTTGGATTGATGCTCAACGGATCACCCTTGCACGTATATGCGCTTATCTTGGGTGCAGCATAGTTTTACGCTGATGTCCTTTTGCTGACCTTAATATAACAGTCAATCTGCTAAATTCACTAATAATTCTAATTATTTGTAAGAAATTTGAATACAAAGAAGTACACATTAAGTGTCACGGGGACATAACACATAATATCGACGATATTTTCAATTTAAAATGTAATTCCATTAAACAAAACTACAGAGCATAGTGGGCAGACTTTCCAAAAAAGAGATGCATACACTCCAATGCAAGAAGTTGAGTCTAGATAAATTTAGCTTGAAATATTTTCATAGTTTCTTTTGAAACAGATTTAGCATAATGTTAATTCCTTCGATCAGTCATACCAATCATATGATCACGTACAATAGAACAATAAGGGATCTAAAAAATGTGGGGAAAATGTTTAATAATAAGATACAATAAAAACATTGATACTTTATTATTTAACAAGAAACTTAAGTTTAATAACAATCGACAAAATTCATAATTATAGCATTATTGAACGTACTGCACAGGTTATTATCGGTTGAGTTTCATTATCGATAAGTAAGTGCTCCGGTCGGTATATATGTTACAGTCTAATTACGGTTTAATGTAATTTACGTGGGCGTTATAATGATTGTGCACTGTATAGAATATCCAACTTTTTGGACAGTGTGTATAATGAGCAAGTATTTCAGGAATTGCCCGGACATTCTATATAATGTTCACAGTTTATTGAACAGTGTATTGAATCCATAGTTGAATCCATAGTTGGCATTCTTTTATCTGGATCTTTCATCGCCCGTATTCTGCCTATAATTAACATTCTTTTATCTTCATCTGTTATCGCTTGTACTCAGCCTATTACTCCTACACATTCTTCTATTCTAATAAATATTTCCTTGTCTTTGTCTTTTCAGTCTTTCAGAAATTTTATTTCACTTACAATAATTAACGACGTATTTTTTTCATATTCGAAATTGAAATTGTGCTATATTTTGTTGTTTTTCATCGCCATGAATGTGAAACAGGGAAAACGTTCGAGGAAAAGTTGATCGATATTGTAAGTAGAAAAAAATATAGCTTTCCTCACCACTTATCAATACGAGAGTCGAATATGCGCTAGAATAATGTTTGGATTGCGTCTGAATTGCGTCTAGGTTTATTAAACTTGTTAAATTATTAGACTTCGTTGCTGTTACTGCAAAAGCGGATAGCATATTGATTTCTTTGAGGAAAGCAGCATCTTAGAAAAACGCAATAGTGTTACAGAGGCATAAGAAATGCAACTACAAATTATAAAACAGATTATAGAATTCACAATATACAGACAATAGTAAAATATTATTTTTAGTAAATTTCATACTCATACTTACATAATAATAAATTTATTAGTACTTTTTTATAATAATCAACGATATAATACAATATAATGTATTTATATTAGAATATATATAGAATATATAATATTCTAATATAAGTAACTTTAACAAAAATTATATTATAAATACCTTTAATAAAATTTTATATAATAATTTATATTTATATATATAATTATTATAGTAAATAAATAAATATATATACATGTATACATAAGAACCTAAATGACTATAATTGATCAATTCAGCAACTTCGTTAATTTTTAATATAATTTACAGTAAGAAAAATAGTCAGAATCATGTAATCAAAGATCATGATTAATTAAATAATCTTTAATCGTGTAATGATAACACTTTCAATTATAATTAAATCAGTAATTTATGTGTAAGAACAATACTTTGAATATTTTATGAAAAATACATACTTACTGTTTATTTAATTTTATTTAAAACAATAACTCTAACAAATATTTAGTTTGATATGAGAGAATGCGCAAATAATAGTTAACTTTTAACTATCTTTTCAAACACTTTATCTGATAACATATGTGCTTTCGGTGCATTTACTTATTATTATTGCAGATTAAAATAGTCTCTTAACAGAAACGGAAGACGGCAGCGGTGTATTACATAAAATAAAACCTTTTTTTATCACAATGGATATATATTAAGACTGTTATTATTCACGAAATAGTACTATTTTTATATTACATATATTAGTCAATAATAACTTCAATTCTATTAAATCATAAAACAATGAAAAATTAAAGCAATATCAAGATATATAGAAACATTTGCACAATTTTCATTTTAAAACTGCTAAATAATGCAAAAACGTAGACATACGCGTTTTTATTCCTTCAGAAAATTATAAAATATAAATATCAAAGTGAAAAAATTTATTGGAAAAGCAACAATAGCATTGTCATTAATAATTTATGCGAGCACATTTTCGATTCATATAACCTTTTTCAATATTTTTTATATTTTTCTTCTTTTCTACATAAAATCTTGACGATTTAATGGGCGGGATATGATGTACCATCGACATTTTTTTTCTTTTACGAACAAAAATACATTTTTCTATGATCAGAGTGCAAATACCCAAAATGATACCAATTTGGATGAAGAAAATAAGCGATATTACAGTGGTTATGGGAACCGGTTGATACTTAATCATATCATGGAATTTCTTTTTAAATATCGTATCTCTTAAACGATTTATCATACCATTATTGACAAATTTCTGCAACCTAAAATAAACAAATGCTTTAACATATGATAAATGAAAATTTACATTATTGAATTTTTGTGTTCTTACTGAAAATTAATGACCCCAGTAAATGGATTGTGTTTAGATAAAACTATAGCAAAACTGTTTACACGTCCTGTTTCAACACGAACCACATTGCATGGTATTTCAAGATCTACACTTCTTCTTATTTCATCGAACGTGTAGATTGCCAGATTTCGATTTTTACAAATCTGTAATATAATAACGGACATTAATAATAAAACTATATACAGGATTTAACGAAATCTAGAAGCGAAATTGTAGAAATGAATTCCTCATATGTAGAGAAGAAAAGATAAGTTCTCTCAAAATAGTTCCGGAAGTGATTAATTTACAAATTATAATATATATCTTATAATTAGTATACTCCAATTATGTAACCTAAATTTTGTATTGTACTTTATATTCTTAAACCACGTACATGGGCTAATGTATTCAATCAGAATATATCATAATTTCAATTCAAATAAACATAGCTGGAGTATATTAAGATATACTAAGTCTTGAAAGTCGTATAACTCAGAAATTAAGTATTTAAAAATCCATAGTTTATATAACCTACTTTTTTTTATGAGAAAATTTATTTATACTACTTTCTTTTCATGTATGAGGAATCAATTTCTCAAAATTTGTCACATGATTTCATTACACCCTTCATATATAAACGTTAATTAATTTCTTTTTATATTATTTCATTTTACACTGTTAAATGCTTCCAGTATAGTTGAAGGCAATTTTTCTTCTTCTAGCATCAATTTCATCACTTTCTTTGCAAGCGGATCTTCCGAATTCTACAAATAAATATCTTTATTCGTCTACGTATTTTTATAGTTTTATACGCACACACACATACATACATGTATACGTATTATACTTACTGCAAATTTATCATAATAAGCCGTACCACGAAAAACAGCAAATTGATAAGTACCATCTTCAACGAAGCTCTCTAATGAATGAAAGGGTAAAATGTGGATAATGGACGTTAAAAAGCTTATTAAAGCCGCAGAATAAGCTGCCGATATTACGGTAACAAAAAAAAATATAGAAAAGTATGCTATACGTAACGAAGATTTATCAGAAAAATCTAGAATAAAGAAATATTTGTATAAATATAACTATTAAGAAAATGTAATCAAAAAATCAAGAAGTATTGAATTAAACCTGCAATTCCTTGTTGACAGAAGATACCCCAAATCTCCATAAAGTTATCGGATAATAAATTTCCTATTTTACGATTAGTTCCATCTTTTATTTTGAGAAAAATCAATAAGATCAATGCAGCAATTAATACTCCAAACATAGCGATCCAAACAGAGTGAGTGAAAGTCTACAATAATAACAATTTTTTAATTAATGAAGATTAACGCAAAAAGGAGGAAAATATAACAACTTCGATTGAAAATTATCGTACTAGAAAATAAGATGACCATTTAATCGCAAATAATTCTGGTTCCCGAAAAAAGAGGCAATTTTTGGAGATCAAAATAGGAAGCGTGAAATCAACGGCATTTAATCTGGCATTCGTAATAGAAAATTCTGAAAGAGAAATATTAGCACGTCCAGCATATAATTCGGCAATTGCTCCAGACCAAGTCTTTTTTTCTGGATTCCATCTTCCATACTGTTCTACTTCCGAGACAATGTCAAAACTAAAATTAAGAGTGGCACAAAGTTCTCTTAATATCCTACCGTATAAACCATCTAATTTGCTATCCTTGTTTATATTTGTGAATGGTGAACCCTAAAGAAGAAAAATCGGAAAGAAATATAAAAATAATTTTAAATAAGAAATAGAAAAAATATCTAAGCGAAAATATTTTACCTTAACTATAACAGCTCTCATGATCAGACCTTGTAAATTATGTCTTCTTTCGTAAAGAGAATCTGGAACTACTTTAGTAATTCCTTTCTCTAAACTCCACGTAGCTACGTCATTGATCTCCACTCGCCTTGTATCGACCGAATACCACTCTCGTAAAATATTTTCCGTACCGCAACGGATCAACATTTCTGAATTGAATTTTAAATGAAATATATTACCAGGTGGGTTGTGACAATAATCGAAACTATATTCCTTGTTATTGAATATCACTAGCCATACAGCTGAAGACATGTCAAAGGTACGTGTTGCTAAGGAAAACTCATTAATCGCATTGTAATTAGAGATTACTACAACGTAATACGGTCGTACTATCCGTTTCACGTAGTACAATGATTCGTACAATTGTGAAAAGTAAAAATTGGTGGTCGCAATACCTTCCCGAGAAAATGCACGTCTCCATTTGAACACCATCGTTGTCATTTCCATTTCTGAGGAAAAAAAAATTAATATAGAAGAAATGAAAAGGAGCTGAGGGATATATTTACCTTCCATCGAGTCAGCATATAAGATAATTACAGATTTCGGTCCATATAATTTGCATATCTCTATGATAAAAGGAATTTGTTCGTCATCGGTAGATAGAAATTCGTAGGACCTTATAATCTTCGAAAGAAAAAGAAGAAGAAAAAGATGAAGAAATAGTATCTTTAATGGCACAAAGAAAGACATTTTTTCACTCAATTAATTATAATGCTATTTTTTAAATTGATAACGATATTCTACAAAAAAATGAAAAACTTTCTATCCGTCTACGAACGAAGATCGCACAAGACTAAATTGCTAAACTATTAAGAGAATTACATTCACTTAGATTATTATGATTTTTATACAGATCTGGGATCACGCAACATGTATGTACATATTCCTGCAAAGAACATGATTTTATCTATGACATTGATTTATTATCGATGTATTAATAAACATTTTTTCATTTGCCTTTTATGTTGCTTATTAAATATATATATATATATATTTATTTATTTATATTTATATTTATATATATATATAATTATCACATGCTTAATAATAATATATATATAAAAAAGAAATGGATATATATATGTATATATATATTTTTTTGTGTATATACATACGCTCATCTACATTACATACATTTATTATCGTAGGTTTATATGATAGTAATATATTAAAAGAAATTATTAAAATTTCATTTGCGTTTAAATAATTTAGTAGACATTCTAATCGATATAATCGAGGCAAGCACTTAACAAAATGAATTGCAGCCATCACACATTTAAACAAGTGTATATGAGTGTTGTTTAATAAATAATACCCATTTAAATGTCGATGTTATGTAAAGTAATGAAATATTTTTATAAAAAATCATTTAGCTTTACTTATACGTTGACATAAATCAGTAGTTCTTAAACTTTTTTAATTTAAAATTTTAATTTGAAAATTTTATTAGTTCATTTTATATAATGTGCATTTTGTCGGATCCCTAACCGTCAATTTTATATTTTTCGATAAGAAATAAGATAAGAAAAAATATTCATGTATATAAGCTTTTTATTTCCCAATATTGCGATTACAAAAAATAATATAAAATACCTAACCGTAATGTTATGTTTTCCAATCTTTCTTAAATCATATTCTATCTTAACATTTCAACAATTTTGATTTCCTTTCAAGTAATCTAATAAAAAGTAAAAATCATATAAATTGTATTATATAGGTTGACTTAAAAAAAGGCCTGCGTTGTTTGTTTAGTTATTCAGTTTCGCATTGGCCACCGAACGTATTGATCCTATATGGTGGATTGTAAGACATCAGAGAGAAAGTATAGAAAATAATGCATTTCCAACATTTTTACCTTTGGCTGACTAACACAACACATGAAGACAAGAATGCGATGCAAGTGATAAAGTAATTCTAGTAGCCTTACAAATTGAAAAGTACATTACATAGGTATATAATGTGCATTCATGAACGTGAAATAAGAATGTGATAAAGAATTTCTTACAGTATTTCTATAAAAACTTAGTTCAATGGAAATAATGGCAGAGATAGTTTTACAAGATATATTTAGCATCGCATCTTTCGATCTGACTGTTACAAATTGTGTGGTATAATTACAATGTTTATAAGAGGCGA
The DNA here is from genome assembly GCF_014466175.1 of Vespula pensylvanica. Taxonomy (NCBI): domain Eukaryota; kingdom Metazoa; phylum Arthropoda; class Insecta; order Hymenoptera; family Vespidae; genus Vespula; species Vespula pensylvanica. Next base: position 3,503,134 of record NC_057703.1, read on the forward strand.
TAACAATTTTCAGGATACCAGAGAACAAAAACGTGACTTATTTTCTACATTTCATCGGACTTACGATTTTCTTTGATTTACGACAAATTGGTTTCGGTTGACTCGTCTAAATTAAAAAATTTTTACACGCCTATATGTTAAAAATTATAATTTCCATATACGGAAACAAACAGAAAGGAAATCTATACGAAATTTCGTAGTAGCACTCCATAAGTTAAGTATCTATTGCAATTTTTGAAATTACTTAAAAATAGCATTGAGAAACCGATTTTAGTCTTTATCAAATGAAATAACCCAAGCATTTTTGTCAGAAATAAATATTTAGGTTTTGATAAGAAGGTAAACATTGTTGTTGAATAATCTAAAAAAGACATTACACAATCACACAGTCGGACATCCCTCAAGCAAATTACATAGCACGAATCAAATAACGAATAAAAGCAAAAAGGAACGCAAATATATCACCGAATTATCTAAGAAAGCGTCGGCTCTCAGAAACAAACAACAAAAAAAACAAAAAAGAAAAACATTCCCAATTGTGACTGACATAATCTTAGACGTTATCTACAAATATACGAACATTTACAAAGATACTAATTGTGTTTAGATATGAAACAAACCATCTAACAACGGAATGTGTGTGTGTGTGTGTGTGTATGTGTATGGAAAATTTTTTAAACGACATTTCAAAAGTTATGGTGTTACACGATGACATAAAAATTAGAGCACTTAACGATAAGTTATATTTACAGCATCTAGATCAGGTATTAACTAAGTTAGATCAATTGAACGTACTAATTAATAAGGAAAAATCAGAATTTTTTAGAAATTTAATAAAATACTGCTATAAATATATCGATCGATAAAAATGACATTCATAAAACAAAAGAAAAATAAGCGCCATTGATAAAATTTCGTGATCGCGAAATAACAAAATTACGAGCGTTTATCGATTTTATAACTTACTACGATAAATTTATCGAAATTTTAAATTTATTATTATTTCCATTGATTGAATTATTGAACCTTCGTGTTTTATTTAGATGGTTTAAAGAATGTTTTAAGGAACATTTTAAGCAAAGAAACAATTGAAAAACAATAAAATTTTAGTTCACTTTGATCCGAAAACGAATCAGAACTATTTCTACAATACGCATCGCAAACATTGATAAAAATTCGACAACGATGTTCACAGATCAACAAATAATTTGTACAGTAAAAAACTTTCAATACCTTCACAGAGGTTATTTTACATTACACACCGACTATCAACCATCAGTACAAATGTTTTCACTATCGAAAGAATTACCAACATATACTGCTATGAAAATGCATGTTATAAATGCATCTCTAAAAGTGACTCAAAGTGCGTCTCTGCAACGTATTTAAATTATTATATAGTTTGTTAGATTACCACTCAATGTTTATTGTTTTTTTTTTCGATCGTTTTGTGTTTTGTGATATAAACTTTAATTACTTTCGTCTCTCGTCCGAAATGGTTAGTTCTTCTTCGGTTCTTGTTCTCTGTGCGCGTCTATACTATCTGATAAAAATTGTTTCTTTTCTTTGTTTCCATTTTTTACAATGTCGACCGTAAAACAATGAAGGACTATATTTTTATAATATATCGTATCTTATTTCTCACGTTCGATATTAAATGTAAAAATACAAAATTACATGATAATACGGACAGACCTTCACGTTTACCAAAAAAAAAAGAAAATGGAATATCAATATAAGATAGTAAAAGTTTATAAATTAGACAACAAAGAGGACATGTACAAGGAATAAAAAAAATTTAATTAGATCTGATTTTTCCGTATAAGTAAAAATTAAATACAGATATAAAATAAAATAAAAAAATTCGTTATCTCAAGGAGGGAAAGAAAGTTCAGTGTCGAAATTATTTTTATTTAAATAAATGATGTTTCAGCATGGTTAAATAAAAGATAAGAGAAACAATAGGATACATATTGCGTTGAATGATAGCTGAATATAAAAATACCCCATATAAATCAAATACAAAAAAATGGAAGTACACACAACGAAAATAAAGATTTAGATTTAAACTACAAACCACAAGAACATACGTCAATACAAGTAAACAAAATAAATAAGAAATCTTTCAACGACCAATGATATCACAAATTGTAGAATGACATAGAGATCACTGTAACGTTATGTATTCTATGAACATTAGAATACTTTTATTAACAAGAGGGAGTATTATATAGGTTGGCTTAAGAAAAGGACATGCGCTGGGAAACATATATCTATACGATATGCAAACAGTACGAACGATAAAACATTCATTGTTTCTTTTAATTATTTATGCACTTTTGTCGTAGTCGCCGAACGCATTAATTCTGTATGCTAGATTGTAAAATATCGAAGAGAAAATATAAAAAATAATGAACATCTTCACGATCTATTCTTTCCTCTATGTGATCTACACAACAAATTGGATCATTTAAATTCTAAATAATAAAAGGTTCAACCATATTTCATTCATTTCTTTAGAAAAAAATCTTAAAAAGAACTTAACTCTTTTCACGGATTTATATCAACTGCGTAAATTAAGACAATTTAACATGATTTGGATAAAGTTATCTCCCTATAGGCCATAATGGAACGCATTGCTATAATAAAACATTAATTGGTATCACATGACATTATTATATTTTTTATAATGAATGTAAATAATAATCTAATTTTGTAATTTAAAAAATCAATTGCGGATTCTTTACTATTAACTATCAGATCTCTAGGAGACTGTAAACTGTGGATCACAATTTGAGAATCAAAGACATAAATTAAACTATATTTTGTGTTTAAATAAGTAGTATTGTTGTAATTATTTAAAATGATGATAAAAATTCAAAATCTCGCCGATGACAAATATTTGGAATACTTTTCGAATAATGAAAATGTTCGATCAAAAGAAATTCATTGTCGAATTAGACATCCTTACGAAAGATATATAGATTCACAATGATACTCATCGTCATGTAATTCTACAGGTCAAAAACATTCTAAAATACTTTAAATAAAAGGTAATAGAATATTTTTCTTACGGTCCGAACAAGGCTCCAAACGATTATGATTACAATTTTTTTGCAAAATTGAAAATTTTGGAGAAAACGATTCTTTTCGGAAAAGAATGATTTAAAAGACAGTGTATAACGGTGCTTATGGTATTACGTATATTTACAAAATTCAAAAAATTGATTTTTCAAAAATATTTGTATTCGGCGATATTATTATTTAAGAATATTTTTTTGAAAATTTAATGAAATAATTTCAAAAATTGACATAGTTACAGCTGATTGAAATCAATTTTATCAAGTTCCCTAATGGACAAGCATATAATTACTTATATTAGATTGGTCCGATTTTGGAAATTCACAAAAATTTCTATTTGAACATTATTTTGTATTACATCTTAAATTAAAGAACATGTTTAGATGAGTTTAAATGTTGAATCAATCGTATTTGTGTACGTGAAAATTTTCAAAATGAATCGAAGTACAGAAAAAGAAAAAAATGATTTGGAGAACGGAATAATGTCCACAATGATTATGTGAACTTGCTGCGAAACTATACGAAATGTATAATAAGTATATAAAAAGTTGTCTTACATTACAATGAGTGTTCAACTAATTACGATGATTACATTGAAAAATAACTAAATATACATACTAAAATTACAAATAAAGAAAATTTTTTAAAATACATTTGTATTCTAACTTCAAAACGGATTTTATTTTTTAAACTACCCTCCTATAAATGTATATGTTGTTACGTCCCGGATTATGCCACATGACAAGCAGATATTTATATGATGCATTTACTACAATCTAATCACTATTTTATTATGACGTCGTGAATTGTGTCACGCAACAAAAGGAATATTCTATTTTGATACGTTTATTACAACCTAGTCATTTGTTTCTTTTTGGTCAATGCGAAACTTTACTCAGGAGTAAGGCTAATTAATTAATTAAGACACAAGAATGATCCCAGGAATATAGCTATAGAAAGGTTCAGAGATTGAGAGACTGTTTATTAGGATATTTTATTTTTATTGTTACCTTTTCTGAAGAACTTCTTCTTTTCCTGGTAAGACGATGTTATACCTTGGCCTTAGCATTAGTAAAACCGTTTCACTAATCGGTTGATGTTGGAATTGACACTCAAAGAAAAATACTTGTTAAAAATGAAGTTCGATAAAATCATTATACTCTGATAATAATAACTATATGAATATAATTAATCAAGCAACTATTACTACTTCTACATTCATAGATAAAAGAAAAAGAATATAATGAAATCAACTCACTATAAATTAATGATTACAATTATGATTATAAGGTTAGTGCTGTTAACGCGTATCGCGCATTATTATAACAAAATAAAAATGAAATTCAGATACAAAGACTGAGATAAAAACTTTAGCAGAATTCGAATATTGAAACTGAAACAGAGACTGCGAGTTAATTAATAGACTAAATAAACGAACGAACGAGAGAACAAGAAGTCAGGACTGACGCTCTAGATTATATATTTTGTGCACTTGCTAATTATGCATCGAGGTAAGTCATTCTCCACATGTTATGCTACATGCGCAGTTCTAGCCTTCAACACAATATAATCTTAAGTTCTATTGCAATTTTGCACATGTATCAGTCAATTTCGGGTGCAATATAGTCCGATGCTTTGTGGGTCACTCTACTGCTGGTCTTAGGTGCATAATAGATTGTGCAGTATAGATTGGTGCAGTATAAATTGACACTCGACGTGTTACCCCTGCATGCGCGTCCATTTACTTTGGACGCAGCATAGTCTAATACTCCCTGTATCCTTTTGCTGATCTTGGTTGCTGAATTGGCTTAACAGTCAATTCACTAAATTCAATAATAATTTACTATTTGTAAGAAATTTGAATATACACAAATACACGAGGATGTGACAATATATAGTAATGTTATATAAGGAGATGCACATGTGTGGTCATACATTATGATTGCTATCATATAATACTGGTATATGGTATACTGGCATATAATACTGGTATATCATATAATACGATTAAACTGACTGGCTGTTGATAAAAAATATGTTAATTAAAGAACCTGAGGAAACGTCATTCAATTATGTCGCTCAATCAAGACTCATATATGACAGATAGTAAATCAAATTCTTTTTCTAATTATAAAATACATAGATAAGTATATCATACTTCATATAAATACGACAAATAATTAGAAAGAATTAAAATATGTATAAGTACGTGCATTCGATAAATAAGGAAAATATGTTAAATGTATGTCTCCGCGTATAATATGAGGAAAAAATTCTATTTCAATTTAAAACTGTATTAAATTATGCAAAAGCTTAGATATGCGTGTTTCTATTCCATTAGAAAATTATAATCTGAATATAAAAGTTCGCTTATAACGAACATTATAATTTACGCAAGCACATTTACGATTCGCATAATCTGTTGCAATATTTCTTATACTTCTCTTCCTTTTTATATAAAATCCTAACGATTTAATCGACGGAATATTATGTACCATCAACATCTTTTTTTTAAGAGCAAAAATATACTTTTTTATGACCATAATAAGTAACCAAAACAACATCAATTAAGATCAAGATAAGATATGATATATGAGTTTATCTATACGTGCATCTATATGTGTGTGTATGTGTGCATATATGTTGCGGATTCATCTTTTGTGATTACTATCATTTAACGATGGTGTAATCAGATTAACTTCAATTATATAGAAAAATATGCTTATTACAAAATATGTTAATTTCGAGAAAACTTATAATTCAATTATGTACATCGTTTAAATACTATTCATACATAAGAAATTGAAAAAGAAATCTTTTTTTTTTGATTTTGAAATATATAGATATATCATTCGTGCAAGTACGAAAAATCAAAGTTCGAAAGAATTAAAATATGTGTACGTACGATCAAAAAATAAAAAAAAATGTATTATATATAAAATCTATCATATACACATATAATATAATGAAAAAATTCTGTTTCAATTTAAAACTATACTAAATAATGCAAAGACATAAATATGTATACGCACGTTGCTATTACATTAGGAAATTATAATCAGGAAACAAAGATTCGTTAGAACGAACATTATAATTGTCAGTAGATGTTATCTTACACGTGCACTTTTACGATTCGCATAATCATCTGCAATACTTCTAATACTTTTCTTCCTTTTTACATAAAATCTTGACGACTTAATCAACAGAATACGATCTATCATCGACATATTTTTCTTTTCACAAATGAAAACACACTTTTCTATGAATACAACTACTCGAAACGATATCAATTGAAGAAAAAAAAACGATATTATACTGATAAGGGAAACCAGTTGGTGCTTAATTATACTATGGAATTTCTTTTCAATTGTCGAATCTTTTATCCGACTCATTATACTATTATTGAAAAATTTCAGCAACCTAAAATGTATAGTGTTTTATCGTACGTATAAATGAAAATTTATATCAGATACTTTTGTTTTTACTGAAAATTGATAATATCAGTTTGGTGGTATCAAAATGGATTATATTAGAATAAAATTAAAACTATCGACATATCCTATTGCAATATAAATCACAATGTACGGTATTCTAAAATTTATAATACTGTGTACTTTGTCAGTCGTATAGATTGCTGATTTCCGATATTTACAAATTTATAATTTAATATTGAATATTAATAATAAAGCTATAAACAGTGTGTAACGAAACTACATAATAAAATTTCAAGAATGAATTCTTTATATGTAAAAAAAAAATAGGTACTATCGATAAATAAGGAAAATATGTTATATATATGTGTCCGCGTATAATATGAGGAAAAAATTCTATTTCAATTTAAATTTAATTCGATTAAAATTTAATTAGGTAGATTCGAAAAAGCTCAATTTCTCAGTTATATGATTACTGAATACGATTTTATAATTAGTATAATCCAAATGTTTATTTTATTTGCCAGAATTAAATCTAAAATATTAATTATATTATGTTCAAATATGTAACCAAATTTGCAGATATATATACATAATTTGCTGAATATTTTTTTATTAAATTAGCGCGCATTAAATACCTTTAATACGCGTTAATAAGTTACCGCATTCACAACCATAAATAAGCATATTTTAGAGTATATTTAAGTAACAGGTGGATGTTTCGAATATTTCACATAAAGAAACATCAATAGAGTGTATCGTAATTCTAATAAATAAGCATAATTTGAGTGCAATAAAAGTATACTTGGAAGTCATATAACATTAAGCTTTTCTGGACTTATGTCGATAGAATCTATTAAGTCTTCTCTATATCTAATAAATCCATTTTAATGGATAGAATTTAATAATGGAAAGATTTAATAATAAATGTTATTTAATATTTTTTTTTTTTTATAATACTTCATCGTACACTCTTGAATCCTTCCAGAAGAATTAGAAGCCATTTTTCCTCCTCTAGTATCAACTTTATCACTTTCTTTAGAAGCGAATCTCCTGAATTCTATAAATAAATATTTTTTTTCGTCTTCACATACTTACTATTATACGTATATACACACACATAGAATAACATATGTATCATACTCACTGCAAATTTATAATAAACTATATCACAAAAGACAGCAAGTTGATAAGTACAATAAAAATGAATAAGTACAATGAAAGAAAGGGTAAAATGTAGTATAAATAAAAAATTGAAAAAATTTGTAGATAAAAATATTTTATCTTAATTGTAACAGCTTTCATGATCAAACTCTGTAAATCATATCTTCTTTCATAAAAAGAATTAGTAACCATTTTAGTGATTCCTTTCTCTAATCTCCAAATTGCTACATCATTGATCTCGGTTCTATTTGTACCAAGTGAATGCCATTCTCATAAAATATTTTTCAATTGTAAACAGTATTGCAACAGACCAATATTTCTATATTGAAACTTAAATGAAATATATTATCTAGTGAACTGTAACAATAATTGTAATCATTGTAATGAATTATGTAAATGAACATCACACAGCAAAAATACTTGTTGCTAAAGAAAATTCATTAATCATGCTGTAATTAGAAATCACCGCTATATAATACGATCGTACAATTTGTTTTATGTAGTATGACGATTTGTGCAATTATGAAAAATACAAGTTCATGCTCGCAACACCTTCGCGAGATAATGCATACTTCCATTTGAACACCATTGTTGTCATTTCCATTTCTGAGAAAAAGAAAAAAATATATTAAAAATTCTGAGTATAAGAAAATTGCAAATTTCGATCCACATAATTTACAAATATCTAAGATAAAAGCAGTCTGTTCGTCGTCGATAAAAGAATCTTGCTATCTTGCGATTTTCGAGAGAAAAAAAAGAATAACTATCTTTAATCACACAATAAACATTATTTATTTTAATGTCGATATTTCTCCAACTTAATCAATGATTACGTTCTATAGAAATTGATGGAAAAATATTTATATGTCAAAGAAAATAAGATGCACGGGATTAAATTTCTAAACTGTTGAATAAATTATTATTACTTCGTTTATACCGGATGTCATGCAAATAGAAGTGCACGTAATGTATGTGTGCACTATGTATATTAGCGCAATGAAAATAATACTATCTGTGATGATATATTATCGATTAATAAACGTTAATAAATATTATTGACAAATAAACGTTCTTTTCATTTTCCTCTTTCGTCTTTTTCTTTCGTTTTTTTCTCTCTTCTTTGGTATATAAATATACAAAGTGTCGATCCAGAAATATCCGATCAATCATCTACTGATCGAATTATCAGAATATATAATAAAATAGTTGCAGAACATTGAGTCAGCTAAAAAGTGCATATAAACATTTTTTTTAACCTTTTTTATATTAAGAAGGTTATTTTTTATATTTTTTTAAATGGATATTTACGATTTTTTTAATATATTGATATCATAGCTTACATTCAAAATTATTTCTTGAAAACATTACTATTTGCTAAAAAAAATTGCTATTTACTATTTATGAGATAATCAGCATCTTAAATTTTAAAATAGTTGCTTTTTGCAATTTAAAAAGCAATCGTCAGTCTATGTAATATTTTCTAAATCGAACAAACAAACAATATATTTGTTTCTATTATCGCAACGGTATACCAATGCCAAAATTTGATGGTGACGTTATTTTCGACGGAACAACTCAGCCAATTGCAATAACGTATGGTACGGTGTTACAGGCTCGTATGTATTGCTTCATTCAAGATATATGTCATCTACAAACGCACATTTAACGGAAATACCAAAATTTTTCTTTTATCGCGATGTCCTTTTGAGTTTCTTGTTAAATTAGAAAGATTTTCATACATGGAACTCACCAATTGTTTAATAACCTAATCACCATGTATTGGAATAGAATTTATTTCTAGTTTTGTTTTTATTTCTAACTCGAGTTATTTCAATGAATTCACTCTCCTTTGATTTATATGTTAAATCATTCATTTATATATTACATTGATTTATAATATATTATTATATATGATATGTTAAATAAATTTGATTCATATCTTTAATTTATGTTATTGAAAAAAAAATAATAGAATATTCATAATTATTATTAACACCAAAACTAAAAATATATTATAATAATATAATATAAATATATAATTATTGTAAAAATTATTTTTGAAGCATTGGAGTTCGTAAAAATATTTTCGTACCTTTAACAGAAATACGTTGATTATTACTAATTTTTTAATTATGTATAGAATACGTCATAAATTTTTATTTTGTGTAAAATCTATATTTGAAAATAATCATGTCAAACATGATCCTTTCCCGCTCTTTTTTACAAAGGTAGTCGAAAATTCTCGATATAGATATCGATATTTAAGCTTTTCATTCATTGAAGCCCGATAGATGGAATTGTGTTGCATATCTTTTAGCTTTCCGACAGTGGCAAGAGTGTGACTGGAATGTGAATCGAAGTATTCAAGAAAAGTTATAATGTATGTTTTCCAATTAACTAAATGTTCTATCTTTCATATTCTTTTTCTACAATTTGGAATACATTTTTCTGTTCCAAAACAATTTTATAAAAATACCAGAATAATTATTTAACTTTATAATCCAACGTGGATAAACTTAACCTAAGATTAGACTTTAATAATAGATTTTATAAACGATGATTATAGTAACATATTTATAATTATTTTTAATGTTTTCATAGATGTCGGATACAAAGACAAAATCACCGGAAAAAACTGCGCCAGCAGCTACAATTTCGACCAAAAAGAAAGGTACGAAGAAATCTAAGCCAAGAAATTATGATCTAGGAAATGGTGTTTATAGATTTAGCCGTTCACGCATGTACCACAAAAAGGCTATTTATAAATTTTTAGATAAAAAAACACCTAAAATCGTAAGTAATGTAATAAGATATATCTAAAAAACATCTTATTTACAAAACATTGGAAATAATTCATGAAAATCTTCATTTATAGGTAAAACTTAAAAAACCATTGACAAGCGAAAAAGAAATAGGTGGTGATAAGAATGGAGAGAAACGAGTTGTTCTATTAAAGAAAAGAAGGGCTAATTATCCTACAGCAGATCCTATTGCAAAAAAACATGCCAAGAAATGCTTCCGTGAACACCGTCGATACTTAAGACCTTCTTTAGTTCCAGGAACTATTTGTATTTTGTTAGCTGGATCTCACAAAGGGAAACGTGTTGTTTTCTTGAAACAACTGAAAACAGGATTATTATTAGTTACAGGTTGGTTTTGATATTATATTTTTGCTAACTCTATTTATGACAATATGTATAAATAATCAAAGTCATATGTACAAAATATCAGTCTATAGATGTCCATGCAAATATCGAATATATTTTTAAATATAAAAATAAAGTTTAACAAGAAAAATTTTGCATGGCTTTAAGTTACATGTAAAATACATGCAAATAATTATTATGATCTTCCTAAGTTATGAAAATCAACATAGTTTCTTTAAATATAATTCTTTTTTTATACTTATATAATAATGGTCATTTGTAATCAAAATCATATCTACTATATATATATATATATATATATGAAATAGTAAAAAGAAATGTTATTATTTGTCAATTAATATTGTTTATAAATTTTATTATTCCTACAAGACTTAATAAATATAAATTTTTATGTTTTAGGTCCATTCCTGATCAATGGTTGCCCACTGCGAAGAATAAATCAGAACTATGTCATAGCAACTTCTACACGCATTGATCTTTCTGGACTCAAATTACCAGAACACATAAATGATGAATATTTCAAAAGGAAACGTGAGAAACGGTTAAAGAAAGAGGAGGGTGATATCTTCAGTAAAAAGATGGATGAATACAAGCCAAGCGATCAAAGAAAATTGGATCAAAAAACTTTAGACAAATTTATAATAGAAAAAATTAAAAAGAATCCAGATAAGAAATTATTGTTCACCTATCTATCAGCTATGTTTGGTTTACGAAGCAGCCAATATCCGCACAGATTAAAATTCTAATATGTAGTTACAACTTATATGTAACTATGTGAACAAAATTAAAGAGAATGACCTTATCTTTTATGCGTTTTATAATTAACTACCTATTTAATCATTTAGCTATAAAATTAAAACATTTTGTATTCTTTGTCCAAAAAAGAAAACAATAAATAAAAAATTAATCCTCAGAGAAATTGAGAATAAGAAAGTACAATGAAATAAAAAAAATAATTTTTGGTTAGAAAAATCAGATTTAAAGTATCATCCGTAAATGACATTGCTTTTTTCAATAATATTAATATTTTTTTATATATTATTGAAATCATGCATTAGAAAAATTAAACTTTATTTTATTTTATTATTTTATACAAAATTACAATAATCATTAATATATATTTATAATTTTATTTAATACTTATACAATTTTAACACCATAAAATTTTTTAACGTCATTCGGAAAACATTTAGAAAATATATCATTTAATTCATCAGAAATAATATATTGCGTAATCTTATCTATAGTTATACATATGCAATTAATAATTATTAATTCAAATTAAAAAATTACAATATTAAATATTATATATTTTTATAAAAATTTATGTTAAATTATTAATTATAAATATAATATTAAAAATAATATTAAATTATTAATTGTCATGTTATATGACATTATAAGTTTAAATTCAAGATACACGTACATACACACATACTCTTTTGAAATTAATAAAATACTTCTCTCTTTAAAATATGTGGTGTGTTGAAATTTCAAGGATTAAACAAAATAAAAAAAACACTTCATTGTTTTCACAATGAAACAATGAAATATAACACATTTATCTCATATGTTAGGACCTGTTTTTAATTCTGTACAAAATTTAACGGAGTTGTATATTGTTTAATTATTATAATTATTATGATATAATTATTCAATTATCCTAATTTTTATTATTGAATCATTTGTTTATTAATAAGTAAACTCAACTTTTAGATTATTTATTTTAAATCATATATTTACATATAAAAACGTACACTTGAATATACATAGATGCATTTAAATATAAACAATGATGTATTTAGTAACTATATAATATATTAACATGTTTAATTGTTAAAATAGTAAAAATAAATGAAGATCTTATACAACGAAAATTGAAAGTCTTCTAATATCACTAAGTGAATTTTATAAATGAAATTTGATTAAAAGATTCTATAAAATGATTTATTTCGAAAAATAAATTATGATTATATAATGCTTTTTTTACATTTTCTTTAACATAAGTATGAGTTTTACAATTTGTTAATCTATTTATTCGTATAAATAAAGTAATAATAATTATGTAGCAGAAAAAATTTGTTAACATTATAATTATCATATAAGTGGATACTTCATTTTATGGTTATGTTTTATTTTGTATAGTATATAATAAAATATCAAAATTTGTAAAAACGAAAATTACAATTAAGTGATTTACATGACATAAATAATGATAATGGATGTTTACTGAGAAATCTTGATCAACAAATGTATATTGTGTTACACGTAACTTCTACCTTCTAGATATACTTACACAAAATTTTATATATATATACACATTTTTATATATAATATGATGTATTTTATTTTCTAATATTAATATAGATACAGAAAAATGTATTACATATCAACTTCAAAATACAAGTAATTGGAACTAATAATATTTTAAATATTAAGAAAGAAAGGAAGATATTAAACTTCAATTATAAGAGCCTAAAATAAAAAGGTGTTTTAATTATATCTAACAGATAGTTTTCATTCTTCTATTATATCTGACAAATGACAAGATAGCGCTGTAGAATATAAAATCATTTTATTCTTACTGTTAATATAATTGTGTAAGTATGACTTTATTATAGAAATACATAATATATTTTAGTTTTAAATAATTGCATTAGTTCATAAAGCGATTAATAATATTATAATTCAATAGGACTACCTAAATATAAAATAATGATTACTGGACCTAAGATATACACAGGAGGTATTATTTTATTAGAAAAAGATAAATTTAGAGAAATTGATGGAAAAACAGAAAATTTAACCATCACTAATGCGTAATATTTTAACTTGAACTTTGTAAGTTTTTAAAATAATCTATGAGAATGTATTATCCATGTTTATAATATTTTGAAGTATTTCAACATTACGAAAACTACTTAGAAAATTCAGACTTCTATAATAATAAAAGCTTGGAGATTCATAATTTTTAAGTCAATTTGGAAGAAGTTACATAAATCGAGCAATGAAGTTAGGAAATAAATAACAACACATGTTATAACTATACTAAATAAATTAGAATAACTACAATAACTTGTCTGGTGTAAGAAATAAATAACAAAATTTTATTCATCCAAAAGATTCAGTTAAAAAAAAATGACAAATATAAAAAGAATAATATTAATAAAATTTTTGATACAGGTAATGAGTTATTAAAAATAATAAATGAAATTCAATATATCGTGTTTACCTGATGTGTATTTAAGAATAACGAAAAAACAGATAAGAATGAAAAAAATGTTGAGTATTATCTGAAGAAAATAATGATCATAATATGAGAAATGATATAATGCAATATTAAAAAACAAACTGACATATTTTTCAATGGATAATTTAAAATTTGATGATGTTAATGTTTGTAAGAAACGCTAGAAAAAAGAATTCAGTAAAAGGATTTAATAAAATATCTAATATGAAAGGAAATTTTCAACTAAGTAAATCATTCTTGTAAAATATTAATTCTGTAAAAGGCAAAAATTTTGTTGAAATATTAAAACTTAATAGGATTAATACAAATGAAACATCATCTACTTCACAAATTAATATGCACAATCAAAAAAAAAAAAATTGGAGATAAAAGATCTATAATATGACTTAATATTAATATTTTCAGCAAATATTAATATATAACAACATATACAGAATTATATATAAAACATAATATTTGTATTTTAGAGATTGATGTTACTACCATTTATTAATTGATCAAAAATACATTACATAAAAAAAATATCAAATCAAAAGAATGGTGCAAAAAAATCTCTGACTTTATAAAAACAAAAGAATTATAAGAACAAATACTAATGGAAATTTTATCTTTGTGATGTAATTAAGGAAACTGTAAAAGAAATAATTCAAAAACGTTTAAAAAAACATTTACAACTGTATAAGAACAAATCACTACATTTGAAAAATTGTCTAGAAAAAATTCTTTTTAGTAATTAAAATAAACAATCTTTGATAAAATTGCAACTATAGATGTTGCTATTGCTTCCAAAGTATTATGTATTTTCTAATAAAGTTTTAATATATTTACTAATATGTTTTTGTATTTTTTCTAGGTTATAGAAAGATTTCTCGGGTTTAGTATTAATTTTTCAAAAAAAAGGAAGCTTGCAGAAATTAATGGTGATATAGAATATGAATTAAGAATGGTAATATTTTAAGATATATTAATCATAATATTTTATCACTCACACATAATTGTATTGTTTATTACATATATGCTTCTATATATTTTATCTATATATATTTCAATGAATTAGACTCACCATAATGCAAAACTAAAATTGAAACAATTGAATGCTTTATTAAAATTGAAATTAAAACTAGATCGAAAAATAAAAGTTGTAAACATTAGGTCATCAGGTAATCAACAAAAAAGGCAATTGATAAAATAGAATGAAGGTACTAAAGTAACTAAATAAATTTATAAAATAATATATTTATAAAACTAACTAAATTTATAAAATTCTACTTTGTATTATTTGATACAAAAGTTCGTTTTTATTATCATTATTATATCATAATTATTTTATATTACTATTGCTCTGATTCCTACATTGTTTTCTATAGCAAATAATAAAGTTGATTTAACAAATAACATTTTAATTACATTACAATATACAATATCATATTTAAAATTTTAATAATCTATTTTTGTATAAATAAATAAATTATTTAGAATAATATTCATTACTACTTTAAATTTTGTCCTTGTAAGAAAATCATGATCCTCCAATTTGAAACTCAAAAGAGAATAGATTGAAGGGAGGAGTATAAATTCATTTTGAAGTTTTTTTTTTAATCCTCTGTAATGGTACTGCACTCCCATAGTACTATATACTGATTATATAAAAGCTATGGGCATTTTGTTGTGGCACAGAACAATCACATCTTACTTCTCAGTATTGTAGAATTTAAATCCAAGTTGAGTGATAAGAACAAATTATAAAAATATTTTTTTTTCTTTTTTTGCATTTTAGGGATCTAAAAAATGAAATAAAACATTTTTTTACAAAAATGAAACAAATTATACTTCCAATATTAATTTATTGTTTCTATATGCACATTGTTTGTTATAAATGTATTTAATATTTTTTATTATTATATTTTAAAAGCTTTTTTATTATTATAAAAATGCTTGCGTTTAACGCCAATCAAATTCAAACAATATTATTGAACTGTTTTAAATATATTTTTTATTTAAATTTGTCGAAGTTTTATTTTTATTGTAATTTTAAAAACATTATCAAAATATATTTTAAAATGTAATAAGAGTCTAATATAAAAAGTATGACAACAAATCCTTCTTTTATTTCTTATCTACAAAATTGATTATCTAATAAATTGGTTCTCAATTTATTAAAGAAGTAAAAAGGAGAAAGAACAAGAGTTTAACCAAGTTTTATATATGATATTAATAGATGCAAATACTCTAATAGATGCATTCCCAACATGTTGTCCTATAACTGCTGTATTTAATATCCATGAAAATGATTCGATAATAAAGAATTTTTCTCTGTTTGAGAACGATTAATATACGATAAAAAAGATATCTCTTAGAACAATAAACATAACGATCGAATCTTTTGTCACTGTTAACAAATATTTTACTATTTACGAAATGAAGGATCGTTTTTAAATTTAATCGAATTTAATAGAATTTTTAAACAAAATGAGAGAATTCTTATTTCGAAAAAAAGCATTTACTAAACGAGAAGAAAAATTCTTTGTTAGTTTACTTAAATGTTCATAAAAATATTCTTTTTTTATAAGAGAAAAGGCATTCGTCGAAGCAAGTTCAAATTAGGAAAATCGTAGGAAATTGTAACAAGAGGGTGAGAAAGAGAAAGAGAGAAAAAAGACTTGATGAATTAGTCATCGCTTTTGAGAGGGTGAGAATAATAAAGGAAGGGGATAGTGATTGAGTTTAGGGAGTTGTCATGTCACATTTTGTCTTTGTGAACTTTTCTCTGGTCTTAAAAGGCCAGAAAGGGAAGAATGGAAAAAGGGCATGGCAACGGATATCCCCAATTTTCTGTCCAATCGAATAAGGGTGACAAATAGCTATTGATGACGATCATTATTATGTAGGGTGTGGCAAAAATTTATACACCCAAAATATTTCTATTATTTATAAAAATATACAAAAATATTACATAGAAAATTTAAATGATATATGAGACAGACATAATGTGATATAGATACTTTATACGTGGGTATAGACGTAAACAAAATTTCAAAATCATCTCTTCTTCTATTTAAATATGATACAATAATTTTTATTTGTGATAGCCACTGTTATGATGATTTCAACGTGTTAGTATTAAAGATTTTTGAAGGTTAAATGTAATGATAAAATAAATTTTTAATTAAAATAAAAATAATTATAATTAAAATAAAGCAATTAAAATAAAGTTTCTTATATTATAGAAGATGTTCGAAGCGTTGACTATTTGTATCGATGCAAAATTACGATTCTTTTTTTGCGGAAGCCTATCCTTCAGTAATCCATTGTCTCATATTTTAATCGACATTTCTTGAATTTTTTAATATTTCACAGAAAGAAATTTAATGGGGTTACGTTTGGAGAACGACATATTCATAAAATTGGTCTATAAGTCTTATCTATCGATTTGGATAAAGTTCATTAAATGAGATTGATTATCACTGTGCTATTTATCTTAGTAATCAATTGATTACCGATATTCCATGGAATATTGTAATAACGTTGCCATAATGTTTGCGTTGCCTTGCAATGTATTATTAGAATTTAAATACAAAAAACAAATCTTAATACTAAATTTTTGCATAAGTATTTGCATAGAAATAAGTATTTACAAAAATAAATCCAGGGATAATAAAATCATAATTCCACAATTCAAAATAATAATAATAATTTTATGATCGTTAGTGTTTTTGAATGATCGTTAATATTAATATACTGAAATTGTCACAAAAGCAGCTATCACACAGTAATAAACAAAAAATTTCACTTACAAAAAAATGATCGTAAAATCTCCTGTATATCTCCAGCCACATATAAAATATTTATATCGCATTATACCATGAAACTTTTGTATATTTATAAAACTTTTTCATATTATTATAGATAATGGAAATATTTTGGATGAATAAAGTTTTTTCTCCCCCTTGTATATGAATGTATCCACTAAAACTCGATTTAATATGTATCAATAGCTTCATTCAACAGAACAAACAGCTTTGCAATTGTTGCAAGAGTTGATTGAACACTACCAATTACTTTATATTTTTCCAACATGTTTACCTAATGACCGCCATT
Organism: Vespula pensylvanica; assembly: GCF_014466175.1. Taxonomy (NCBI): domain Eukaryota; kingdom Metazoa; phylum Arthropoda; class Insecta; order Hymenoptera; family Vespidae; genus Vespula; species Vespula pensylvanica. Next base: position 3,521,325 of record NC_057703.1, read on the forward strand.
TTTTGTAGTATAATAAATATAGGCTTATTAGGTGCAGTACGATAAAAAATTTTCTCAGTTCAAAATTAAGACGTCAAAAATAGAAAAAGTCAGACGAAAATGAAATTATATATATGCATAATAATATCAATTAAAATAATTAATATTTATTAACATAAATAATGTTACCTAATTATAAATATTAGGAAGATTTTTCTTCAATTTCGTTAACATCAATTCTAAATGATGAACATATATAAATACTGTTCATTCAATTTCCTTTCTCTTTTTTCCTTCTTCTTTCTCCCTTTTCTCTCATATCCCCTTCCTTTATCTTTACTCTTAGATTGGTGAAAGGTTTTAATGATACATTTGGACTGTACGCTGATTGGTCTAAGGATGTTATGTGAAATATACTGGGATTGGATGTTGCAATGACTAGAAAAAACTTATAATTATAATGGATTGCGGTTAGACGCCATATTGGTTCGCTTCGAAAGAGTATTGGCGGATATACAGACGAATTACAAGTCGTGTGTACTAAAAGCCTGCCTGAGTCGTTAACAATAAACGGTGAGCGTGTCATGATAAAGAAGAGTAAGGCCTCCTTTCTCGTTTCCTCTCTTTCTCTCTCTTTCTCTTCTCTTTCTCTCTTTTACTACTCTGTAAAATGGTGTGCTCGAATGAAACAGATATTTGTAGAACGGATTCCTGGGAGGGAAAAAGAAAACGTCTTAGCTCAATTGGACGCTGTCGTGTACAAGATATCACAAATGAATAATATAAACGTGTGGTACATTCACGTTTTTTTTTTTTATTTAAAAATAAATCGAACCAATTTTAAGGCTCACAAACTTTACAATCTTTGATTTTATAAAACATTATAAATATACACAAAATTATCATAAAATATATTTCAATACTTTTATTTAATAATTTTAGTTACCTTTCAAAAAAATAATCAACCATAACCTAACCTAACTTATTTATGTATGTAATATAAGTACTTTAGATGATAACATTTCAAGCAATATTTTATATAATGTCATTAGATATAATTGTCAACAACAATAATAAAGAATACAATGATAAGTTATAACTACAATTCAGTCTAGTTAGATTCTTAAATTAAGCGAAATTAAGAACATATTGATAATTCTTATTTCTATTATATTTGGTCACATTAAAATCTTATTGATATGGTAAAGTGACTTCTGTTTGGGTAGTTTGTTATCGTTATGCTTCGTCTATTGCTATATAAAAGATATTTTCTTAGAATATAGTTAAGGTCATTTTGTTTTTTATTGCATTTACAGGATGTACTGATTATTATATTGATTCTGGCCAGCAAAGCAATTAAATCATAATGATTAGTCCTCGTTTTGTTTGCCCAAGTAATCATTTCCCTGGACAAACCCAAAAATTAGGGTTTGTTTTCAGGTTTATAAAATTTTTATAAGTAAACTAACTTTGGTTATGATTCTCAGTCCGTTTCCTCGTGTCAAACTTATGTTATCATTATTTATATCCTCTGTATCTCTTTATAAGGACCGTACGTGTATTCGTAATAAAACGTTAATTCATAAATAAAACCAGTTTATTATGATTAACTATAAAATTAGCAAATCAATATGACGGGTATTCAGACAAATAAATATACATATGCAAAATTTTAAGATTACAGATCTAAGAAAGAAATAGATTTGATCATATATTTTTCATTCTATCAATAAAAATCAACAACTACTAAAAGAAAATAATAATAATGATTTTTATAATTTTGCTCGTGAAATCCGAAATTCGTCAAATTGATGCATCTGGTAAATCTAGTGATATCTAGTGATATCTAGTATATATATATATATATATATATATATATATCTGAAATAAAAAATAATACATTTAGTAATATTTTATTTGTAATGTGCCTTAAAACGCAAAGTTTTTTTACATTAAAGTATTAAAAAGTTAAAAAAATATTTTTTTATATTATCTCTTTTAGATGTGTTTATATTTTCCTTTGTTTGTGTATTGATACATCAATAGGAATGTTAAACAAGTATACCGATACTTTTATAAGGCATCAAACAGGTATTGATTCGATATAAACACTTTTCAATTTGACATAGATTTAAGAAATATTGCTTAACACTAAAAATTTATACCAAGTATCTTTATACCTTTATACCAATTTCAATATGTATTAATATTTTCCACTGAATACTTTAGTACTGACTTGATGGAATATCATCAATAGTATCGGTATTAATCCAATTACTAAAAACAATTAGCAGACATCTTGCTTACTTTTATACCTAAAGAAGTTATGAAATGTTGTATTTCTACTGCAACGGAGGATTGTAAAATAGGAAAGCAAAAATTTTTTTATATTGTTGCGATCCTAATGCTCAATACGACGAATGATTTCCCATGTACGAATATTTTTTACAACATATATGAAAAAAATGATATTTATATCATTGATAATATCGTCGAATATATCGTTGTTAATAGCGTAGTACAATATCATTGAATCGAAATAATCTTTTTTTAAAATTATTTTTATATCCACAAATCATTCTTGAACCAAACAAAGAATCATTCAGCATTTCTCATTTCCAACTATTTTGCCATGCGGCCTAATATATTTCTTTCTTCATTATACTTCGTTCCTAAATATTCATAATAAAAAATTCTTTAAAATCCGGTGGACTGGAGTCACTAAATAGTATTTTAAAAATATGGCTGTTATTGCAATAAAACTTCATTTTACCAGAACTTTCTGAAAATCTCTTACAAATTAATCATTTTCTTCCATTTGTTATAAAGTAACAGGTTTCATTTCGCGACTCTTTTAAAATTTAACGAGGCCTAATATTGAATTGTGATTTATAATATGAAAAACGCTGCTTTACAAAATCACATGGACCACAAAGTGATACCGACGTGTAACGAAAAGAATAAACATTATGTCTAACAAATGTTACGAAGGATGAATGAACAAAAGAAAAAAATTACTGATAATAAAAAATCCTACTGCATCCGTTGGTAATACTATTGATGACTCTGTCGATAAATTACCGATACTGCTCCTATTCACGGTACAAAGCAAAATAATTTATAATAAAGGATTGCATGATATATTAAGAAAATAGAAGCTTGGTTCCTAACTTATTGGATACATAGACTAATATTCTTTCTATTCTGCAAATTATTGTTTAATTTTATTACTTATTACTTAACAAAAGTTAAATATTTGATATTATGAAACGTATAATCCTGTAACAAGTGTCCAGTATCTATATTGAATGATTAATAAAGTATCAGCAATCGCGATATCGAAATAAGCGATTGATCTTTGAGTTCATAACTTCTACCAACCAATTTTTTGTATTCCTGAAACGTAACATTATAATTCCATTCGCACAAGGGGTAATTTGAAACATATTGGCAATTATTTTTATTTCTAGCTTAACAACGCATTAAATAAAGTGTAAACCCATATTATTGGCTATAAGTATTGCATATTTCTTGCCCAGTCAATCTTCAAAATGTAAAAGCGTCATTAAATTAAATTTATTGCTAATTTTTCAATTAACAAAAATTTTAGATGATCTAAAATTATCATTAAACTTCTTGTTCAAACCATCAATCTTTAAATTTAAAACATTTTACATTTGAATCTACTTGTCTGATTGAATCATGTTGTCTGCACAAATCTGAATTGAGTAGTTCTTGCTTTGGAATACTTAACGAATGTTGTCGAATTTTTGAAATTGCCTTTATTAGCTTTTTTGCTATTGTCCAAAAACCAAGCCCCATTTTATTGTTGACGGGATTTAGAATATAATTGACACAATCACCTTTACGATATAAAAATACAGGAAACAAAAAATAATATTAATAGAGAGGATATAAAATAGATTAAATATTTAAATTAAAGCTAGAGAAAACTTAATATATACAATTTGTTTCACAAAATAAGACCCATTACATTTGCAAACAACATAGATTCTTCTTTTCCAACATTTGTTATTTAACGAACAGACCTATTACATCTTCTTGTATTAAAATTGGTATTCTATATATATTTTTTTAAAGAAACATATGTATAGGAATTATACGAACGCATTTTAATGTTAACGATTCAATTATTTTACTCGATTCCTAATGATATTTAAAGAATCGATTGTTCTTATCGTGTTTATTTCCCCATTGTTATTATATTTATGTCTATGTATGTATATTCCGAAAGAATAAAGTCTAAAGAACTCAGAAATGATACTAACATACATTTATTAGAATAGAAACAAATATTCACTGGATTATTATAAATTCACATATGATTTAAAGGATTCTTTTCCTTTTTTTTTTGTTATACATAGGTAATAATTTTTTCTATTTTCTGAAATAGTCTCACTTTATTGTTAGAAACATTCTTTTTTCTTACGTTCTTTGCTACTTGATGTATCATTCATTATCGTTCATTTCTCGTTTTATTTCGTCTAAGAAATATTACAGAAATGTAGGGAAATATTCACTGCTGTTGATTCGTTGATAACACGTATAATTATGAACAATTTTTATAATTGTCAATGACATGTCCTCAATTCTTTAAACGGTCTCAAATATCCGAAAAAAAATCAGAATAATTCATTCATATTTCCTAATTTTAGCATCATCTAAATTATATATCTATACTGCATTCTCTCGATAATGCGCCATTTAAAGAAAGATTAATAAATATAAAAATTCCACGAAAATATATGATATTTCTATAATCATTGTGATTATTCCATGGAATGATAAACTTCTATTAAATTTTAAGTTTTTCTTTCTTATTATTATCCGTTTTATTCTTTCGTATCCTCTTTAATTTCTCTTCTGGTTTTTTATTTTTGCTCTATACAAATTAATAATTAGGTATAGCCTACAACCATTTATATAAATTATATAAATATATAAATACTGCTCTAATTTATCGATCATCTATTCACGGGATTAGTTATCTATTTCTACTGCTTCATCTACCAGTGAACCCAATAAAAATAAAATAAGAAAATCTCCGCGTTTCTTTTTTTCAGAAGTAATAACTATATCTATTTACTTATCCATTTATCCTATTTATTGATTTATTTTTATTAACAAAACTTTTTATTAACCCAATACCTGATAAAATGAAGACAAAAACTTTATCCGAGAGTATTTTCTGTCTTCATTATAAATATTAATCACATGCATACGAAGAATATTATAATAATATACAAAAAGAAATGGCCTATTGTACTCCTGTGTCTTCCTAAATAGTATATTAATAGACATACGATTAGAATATTACAGCAATATGTAAAATGTAGGTATAAGGAAAACTGTAAGTATAACACGAATCAACAGCTTTTCAGTATCCAATTGTTACTGCACTTTCCCTACAAATATTATTCTTTATTACTTTTCTTATTAATATTAACCTCATCACGTTCATTATTCTTACTATTGTTGCAATCATTACAACACGCATATGGTTGAATCGTGAGCAGGCGCAGGAATTTATCCCCACTTTTCAAAGGTCACGCCCTTTCTCTTCCCTTTTCCTAATATTCTTCACCACAGACATTTCCTATCCACATTTCCCAAAAATCCACGGTAGATACATTTCGTCACACGATCTAACTACATTATTCGAAAGTATATACTTGACGCTTAAGTTTATAATCTACTGCATATATTCGGAGACGAATTTATACCGCATCCGCATTACACTCCAACAGGGCAGATAAAACGAAGTATTATGTCCAAAAAACTTAGATGGTGCACTTATACTAGTGATACGTCTAAACCAATTATTTATTCTACCGAAAAAGTCGTCTTTGTAGATTTGCAAGGCTTTAAAATACAGAACAATTTATTTGTATTGAAAGAATTTGCTACCTGTGATATGACAAATAATCATGTGGGAAATTATGTTTTTCTACCATGAAGAACAAAATCACCAATTATCACGAAAAGACGAAATAGGAGTAAGGTACGTAAACTAATCTTCCATTTTATTCCATTGTAAACTTGTTTTTACATAAATAATTA
>NC_057703.1:3527484-3567562 GCF_014466175.1 Vespula pensylvanica
TATATATATATATATATATATATATATATATATATATATATAGAACAAAGTGTCGATTATTTCGTAAAAATTTTATACAACCAAGTTTAATACGTTTTTAAAAATCGCAAAACAGATTTTACAAAAGCTTTTATGAGAAATACTTGTGTATATTTATATAATAATTCTTACAATTAGTAAATTATTAAATTATATATCTACCATGTCGATGACAAGAAATACAAACAATTAGAATGGAATGGTAAACATACTTGTATGAAAGACTGCATCGAACTTACTCGCTTAGCTCATAAAATGTATGACTTCATATGTAATGTTGAGATTTTTCTAAATGTTTGTATTGTTATTTCAATTCTCAATTTTCGCTTCGATGCTGCGGATGATCCAGTATTATCTAATTTCTTATACTCTATTTACTTTTTCATTACTTTAACAAATATTATGTTCTAAAAGTTGTCGCCTTGGACAAATATATGTGGAATATAGAAATTCTTTTATATAGAAATGATATGATACACAGAACCCAAAGTACCGACTGGATCCTTTTATTATATTCACGCAAAAGGGAATAGCACAAAAGAATTCAAGGGATCAGAATAATGTCCAAACTGCCTACGAAGAAACAGATATATCTATCATATATCTACATACAGAACATATACTATGAAATTTTGTTATAAATTTTCTATTCGTATATAACACACAACCAATAAGCGTAGAACTTTAATAGCGAGAAAAAAGAAATTCCGTGTATACTACAAAATTCAGGGTCACAAAAGTTTGGGATTGTCACATAAAAATAAGCTATAAACAAATTCCAACTCTTGACAAGGAAGAAAACGAATTTGATAATTTGAACGTCAAATTAAATAAAAACGATATGTAAATAATAACTATAAACATTATTATACATTCGAAACGTGTATACAATACTAGTAATAGATATTAAAAATAAACTGTATCTTGTTGCAATTGAGACACTATTATTCATTATGATTGTTAATCCAAATGACATATTACAATTGACTTTTATAATAGTAAAAACAATAAAAGCATTCACAAGAGACATGGTATTTATAAATAACAGCGAACAGATCTTTCATATTGTTCCGAATACACTTACAATAGAAGAAAACGATATTTGTGGTACAAAATATTTTAAAGGCTAACATGCGATAATATGTTTCTCCCAAAATTATATAAAATTTGATAATAATATAGTGATAACATTAATTCGTGGTCTCTCATAAAGTACGCAATATAACTATCGGATATAGATTTTTTTTTTTTTACAAAATAAATTTAAAAACCCACAATCAGAATTTTTAGTAAATCCAGGTACAGAAGTAAATCTAATTAAACAAAGTGCTACCGTATTAGTGGATGTTTCAAAAAAGGTACATTTAATAGGCATTATATTTAAAACAGTGATATCATTACAGTAAACAACGATTAGTTTGTGTTTTTTTGTTAATATCTTTCGTCTGTATCTTTTTATTCGAAGTGTCTAAATTCAATATTCCGCTGAAGTATTGTTGTACTAACAATTAAAAGTTTTATATGACAATCTATTTCTGATAAAATGTCTTGATATCACTTACTTTCATTTCAAGTGGCATGTAGATCGAAGATTTTGTAATTCAAACGTCTTTTTTCTTTTTTTTTTTTTGTATCAACGCAACATATTTTTGCCTAATTTCTTCATTCTTACTTTGCATGATTTCTTTTAATTTAGAATTTTCAAAATTCAGTTCTCTGTTTTGAATCGAATGAAGTTTACATCATTTCGAATTCACTCTTATAAAAAATACTTAACACATGGCTGTGTTAACGAATTCCTCTCAATTCTAATTGAAATTCGTCAAATTGTTTATATAAGATTAACAATTTACTCTCATATTTCTCTAATATTGTTGTTTTGTTATTTAACTCTTCCTTTATCTCATGTAATTCTTTGTTTAAATATTGAACTTGTAAATGCATCGTCCCATCGTTAGATTCTAAAGTATATGTCGCAAGCATTTATTCTAAAGTAAATGTCGCGAAAACTTTAAATATTCAAATATTTGTTAACTAGATTTCAGTATCATCAGTATTTCTTTAAACCTACGATTTTTTAGATGAATTGATTCTTTGCGCCATTTTAAATAATAAAGCATTAGGGTATAATATCAAATATTAATTAGCTCGCGATATATATTGAAAAATCCTTTAGTGATTCACTCAACTATAATAGAACCATATTTCTTTATGTTGTTGAAGTAAAAAAATAATATTAAAAAAAAATCATGGAGGACGTATTCATCCTTTTCTAATACATTTTTTCTTAAATTTAACTCAAAGAAACTGTAAGGCTTGTTAGAATTATGTGAATTATTAGATATTTTTACAAATACCTTACGAACTAGAATCATTTTTAATGCAGCACCTTAATACTTTTCTTATTCTAGAATGGAACGTAATCAATACACACAAAAAAAGAATAGGTTTACATTTACAAAAATGCTAGTAATCTAGAAATCTCGTAAAATAATTTGAGTAAAGATGACCTTGAGAAAAAATACTTTTCGTCGTCAGTCGTGTCCCTTCAAATCGTGTAACTTTGTTCGAAGGACATTTTCTATAAAAACATAAATAATGAAAATATTTAGATTTGATTTTAGTTTTGATTAAAATATTCCGCTCTGTATATACAAATGGCGAAAATTCCACAACAGCTAATTATTCCAGAAAATATTGATACATATATTGGAAGAATGTTCCGTTCAAAAAGAAAAAGAATTAAACAATCCATAATATTTACCTGACCTTAGAATCATCTTAAAAAACCTGATCAAGATCGACATAAAAATTTTTAATGGAAATCCTCAGATTTTATTATGTATTATTATACCCGTAGTCAAAACGTTTTCAAAATACTACTAATATAGGTTTCTCGCATAACTACTAGCGAGATATTAAACTTCAAAGTCGATGTTGATCTTTACCGGGTATTTCGAGGTCAACCTAAGATTAAATAAATATATATATATAAATTATAAAACTATTATATATATAAAAATAATTGTTTTATCCAACTTTCATCGTCTTATAAGTCACATCGATCAGATTCTTAGAAACAAAAAAAAAATTTTATAAAAAATAAGATGAAAATGCTGCCAACAGTTCCATAAACTTCCTCTACAGTATTGATCATATAAAACACCATGATCATATCCAAGAAAAAGTAAATGAAGGAACTGAAAAAAAAGAAGTTGTAATGATAATATATTTTACAAACGATAGAAAATTTTATTGGAAAAGAATTAGACAAGGTCGATCGAACGTACGATTATTCAGTAATATATGTCTGCATGTGTATGGTACTTGAGATCAAATAAAATAATAATTAACAACAAATGATTATTACTTTGAGAGTAAAAAAAATTTTAGAAAAAAGATAAATAGAAATTTACTATATGTATGTTCGCGTAATATTGAAAATAAATTTTTGTCAAGAACATCTGAAAATTACATGATGTAAAACTTTGTTGAACAAAATTTAACTCTATTTATTGAATTGACATAGATATATTCAATAATGCGTAAGCCATATACAAGTATGCGCGTATGTGGGTCAGAAAAACAAAGAGAAAAAGAATAAGAGAATTTCACCATAGCAACAAGAAAAGATTCAATCGTAGTTCCAGATCAATTAGGAACGTAGTGGGAAAATATAGTGGGAGAAATCAAATTGTGTTTACAATCTTCGCAGTAGAAGGGTCAGACGTTCTATGTGGAATTGAGGAAGGATGACTCATCAATAATCTAAGGGAGGGAATATGAAACTTGGATTTTGTTAAACAATAGGTACGAAGATTGTAAAGACGATAACAAATTATGCGAATATGAAAAATCTATCCTTTGAAATTATTAATATATTAAAACTGAAACTATTAATTTACTGAAACTATTAATATATATTATATATTAAGACTGTTCATGATCTCTAATTTTATAATGATTTATTCGAACAGTAAGTCCAGGCGTAATTCTCGATCAATTTTGATAAACAACGCCTTATTTTAGAAGTTGAAGGTCAAAAAGAAAATATAACTTTTTGGAATTTTCGAAAAAGCTATATTTTCTTCGAATAAAAATTTCTATCAAAAAATTTTCGGTACTTTTTCGGGTACAGTTTATGTATAAAAGTAAACCAACATATTTTGATTTCTTTAAAAAATAATATTTAACATATAAATACATATATTCAATAGTTATTATTTTTTACGAAATATTTAACAAAATCTTGTTATTTTTATTTATTATTCTTTATATATTTATATTCATACGTATCGTGAAAGAAGTGTTTATTTACAATATTGCGTCGTATTTAATAGATTGTTTTCATATAAATATGAAAAAATAAAAAGCACGAGTCCACAACATTCTCGTTCATACGATATCGAATCGGTTTTCTCTGTCTAATCGATCATTTTACCGTCTTTTACAATGACACATATATTTTAGATCTACATACATGCTCATATTACATTTATATCAACCATACACAGTAAAATCACAGATTCGGCAATTTTTTAATTAAATTTTATAAATAAAAAAATGGCTGCTGTTCGGTAAAAAAAAAATGAATAAGTCATCGGTAGCGCATATATTTTAATGACATCGTTTAGATGGATTTACAAAAATCAAATTTCAAATAACAAAAAACCGAATTCTGTGAAAATTCTAATCGATTGACGACTATTTAACTAAATCATCGATATGGTTAAAATATGGGTCATTCAATACCTACTCAAACTCAAATTAACCCAACTGTAATGTTACCCGTGTGAAAAGTTTAATCACACAAGCTTATATATCGATACGATAAGGTCATGTGTAGATAATGCTTTGCATAGTATTACATTTATGTTCATATTTTATCCATATGTGTCGAACAAAGGATAATGAACAGTGTTAATGATAAAAATCTGAAACTACGATAAGGTGGGAGCTTGTTAAGTGATCGATGTGTACATAATTCCAATAATCCCATATAAGCCTGAAAAATATTCAGCCTATAATGTTACAGATGAATCAGTCATAAACGACACTTACGGAAAAAATATAAACTAAAGGCACGTTAGCAAGTCCTGTTCATTTCGTCAATTCATCAAATTGGTGCGTTTACTTGTATAGGATTCTTCCTCTATCAGTGCGCACAAATCGATAAATTAAGCTGACATTAAAACATTAGAACTATGATCGTCAATTTTTACAGAACGATTGCTACGAAATCGATTTTGTAAGAAAAATGAAACGTGATTTTTAGATTGATAGATGGATGCTCTTCTCATATTCATTTAAGATTATGTATATATTATCTTTTTTACCTCTGCCTAAAACAATTTATTATAACAATAAATTCTTAATAATATTATTTAGAAGAAACTAATGTGTATAGTTACATTCCGTTACAAAAACTATTATAATTCCTCGTCTTGCTATATTGCTCTATGGTCATCAAGATCATAATTTAGACACATAGACATCATTTCACGGGTTCAATCAGGCTAATAATGAATTTCTATATCTGATATGTGATAAATAATTGAATAATATATATGTTTGGAATAATGACGCAATACGTATAAACATCGACTCAAATATAGCAGATGATATAAAACGGTTTGAATAAAGTGATACACGAGAAGACAAGAGAGATGTATGTGTTAATTTTGAAGGAAGATAAAATAACGAAAAAACGAAGCATTAACTAATAGACGCACTAGAATAAACATTAATTTATTCTAGACGATAACCATCAGTGATTGATTAGAATCCATAATATATGTCTAAATAAATTTATTTGAAAAATTATTCATTTTAGAAATATTTGTTCAAAAATCTACAACTTATCAATTCAAAATGATAATATAAGTAAGTAAAGGATAAGTAAATAAATTGTACGCATCATTTTCTCGATATGATATTGCAAAACGATTTAATCATACCTGCATGAAATCAATGTAATACGTATTACCGAGTTCTACGCTATAAATTCTCCTGATTATTATTTTTGTCTGATTTTTATGATCGATTCAATCGATGGATAAGCTTTCTTATACGAAAATTATTATATCCGCTTTTCCTAATAGGCTTTTATTTGCATGAATATTACTCTCGAATATTATTTATTTTTTAGGTATGATTTTTGCAAAAATAATAATTTTTAAAAATCTGATATGATCATGAGAATTCATGATGTAAAACCTTTGCAAACGCATAGAAAGAGAATACGGAGAGAGCTACGTATCACGCCTTTCCGTTTCCCATCTTCCTTTCAAGGAGTCGATCAATCTCACATAGAAAACAACAAATATATACGTCGTGTGAGCACAAAGTAGAAAAGCTTAGATTGTTTTCACACGAAAGTGAAATAGCACCTTTCTAAATAAAAGGAAAACGGTTAGAAAAAAGTTTTGTCCCATGAATTTTCATGGTCGAAATTTTTTTCCTATTTTGATGATCAATGCTTCGTTCAAAAGATAAAGGTTTTCCAAACGAAATTATCTTTTCAGATTTTAGAATGATGTTGCTCTATTTGCAAAAATCACATCTAGAAATAGGTAATTTTTAACAGTAATTTTCATGCAAATAAGTTTATTTGGAAAATCTGAAGAGATAATCTCGTGTGAAAAACATTTATTTTTCGACTAAATTTCGTAATCTCTTTTTAATATATAGGAGAAGAACTTCCTTAAATTAGTCGACACAGTATCGTCGGATCTGTATTAAATAATATAAATGTACAAAAGTCTAATATAGAATCATGAATAAAGAAGGGATTATGTTTTATTATTTACTTATTATACATTTTTCAATTATTTTATATTATTCTATAGAGTTTATAGAATTATTTTAAATAATAAAGTATTTAAAATATTTCTTATTTCAGTTTCTGTTATAATTTGTTTATGAGAAGTTGAAAACATGCATATTAGTAATTTGACCAGTTTTTATAACTTATATTTGATAAAATCAGCATTATCGAATTTTTGGGTTGTGCATATCTATAATTAGAAATCACAGGAGTCAATATAGAATTTTTTATTATTTATGCATTGCTAAAATTAAAGTAGAATTTTAGATATAAATTCTATTGTCCATTTGTGACTATTGCATTTGTTGAATTTGTCAGAAGTGTTATTGCTGGCATGAACAAGTTTCATATATTCACGACTATTCAATCAGGAAAGAATCAGAGAATGATGCAATTACTATAACCAAATAAAAATTTGTAATTCATTGACTTATAAAACTGATTTTATACAAAAATTCATCATTGAAACAAAAAATGTATGAACTTGAAGGTGTTACATTAAAATTGAGAGAAAAAATTTTTGTGAATAAGAAAATACAAGGCTTTTGAGAAAAATTATTTTTCTTTTCTTACCAATTCAATCACTTTTCTGTACTTGATAAAGGGACTGAAGAATTGTTCTTGAATTCCGATATCTTTCAGCAATTTCTTGTAAAAAGTTCAAAATTGTTAAGAGAACTTGCATTGAAATAATAATAGTGGAAATTATAATGTAAAAATTATATTAATATATATTAATATTAATATATAATTAAAATATAAAAGAATTATATTAATATGTAAATTATAATGTAAAAATTCTTCCAAATTCTTATCTATTCAAAATTGCAAATAACTACATTCTTAGTTCTTATGTGTTCTTGATGCATTTGTATTCTAATATATTGCTAAACTATCATAATTAAAAAAAATATTAAATTGAATAAAAAAATTTTTAATATAAAAGAGCTTCCTTCAATTTTATTTGAAGATTTATTCTAGTATTTCTTAAATATAATGTTTGTATATGTTAAAACTGAATCAAAAACATTAATAGAACAGTATCAGATGTTTCAATTTAAAAAATTTTATTTCACATTAAGAAAGTTAAGAAAATATGCGTGTAATTTGACAGTAACTAGAATATAAACAGATGATATAAAGTTATAAAAGTTATATAAGTTATAAAAGTTATGTTAAAGTTAGTTAACGTTAGTTTAAGTTATTCGCTGACTATTTGTATAGAATATTATTTAATTTCATATGAATTGTTAATGCATTAGCTTATTATTATAATTAATAATACCATATGACGACATACAAAATATTTTAAAGATACTTATTACAATTGAAATCATTTATTCGATTTTGCTTGTTTTTCATTGTCAAGAAATACCAAGTTAAGAATTGAATGAGTGATTCGGCAGACTTTTATTGCAGCTCTCTCCAAAAATTCTTCCAAATTCTCATTTATTCAAAATTTCAGGTAACTACATTCTTAATTCTTATGTACTCTTGATTGCATTTGGCTTATATGTTCTGATGTACTGCTAGACTATCATAATTAAAAAAAAATATTATTAATTTCAGTTCCGTTATCATATATTGTATATTCCAATTTTATGAAGTAAGTTATACTTACAGCATTGTTCTGTTTTACAAATAGATTCCTCCAATATCTCAATAACAATGTTGCAACCATGCAGTAATATCAGTTATAATCCTGAAAATAATATGAAGGTACATTAAAAAATTATTTTACAAAAATATTTTGACATCTTAACATATACTATTCTAATTCTTTCAATTATCACATTTTTATCCTTAAAATCTATCATTCTTTATCCGAATACTAATTAAATCCAAAAATAATATTATTTTCTATTTCGGTGATAGATTTATACAAATAGCTAAAGCACTTGCAAAATTTACAATAATATCATAAGTTGTATTTTAATCAGAATCAAAGAAATCGGTAATAAAATTTTCTACGTATTAAAAAATACAGAAACCTCAATTGAAATAAAAAAAATTTTTGTATGATTACTATCAAAATTTTAAGAAATTAAATTTTACCTTTAGTATCTATATCATACCAATAGTAAACATTACAAACTGCTAATATAATTTATTTTCAAGTTTTAATGAAACATAGCTATAAAAAATTATCCTAGATAAATAATTTACATATTCTTCTTGTTCTATTCTACTTTCGTTCTTAATAATTACCTTATCAATACATACTTGTTATAGTATCAAAGTTTCAACATGATAATACGATTGTCAAAAGTAGCTTCTTAATAGTTTCTAAGTAGTAAATTTCTACTTTTTTCCACTAGTTTATATTTCTTGGCTTGGACTGTATTTTATATTTATCCGATTAAGAATAATTTCCAGAAGATTCCTTCAAAACATATATAATTAAATAACATTGTACATTGAATATTGTTAAGCAAATGGTTTCCTTTTCTCTTTTATTCATTCTTTTTTTGCTTTGGCATATTCTTTCTTTGCTTGGTCTATATTTATCATTTTTTCATTTATTCTTGCACATTTCTTTTTTTTTCCATAGTTATAAAATAACTTAACAATTCAATTGCAAATTACAAATATAACGTCATCTTTTTAGCCTTTTGATTAATAGTTATGAACGTTTCATATGTCAAAGTTATTCATTTTTTGTTTTTACACATATTTTATTAAAACTATAGCTACATTTATAATAGAAGAATTTTAATGATTTCAATTTCTTTCTCATATAACCATTGCAGCTGATACCTAACGTGTCGCCATCGCGCGTCCTCCTATCAAACTTTATCTCTTTCTAACTCACTTTTTTCCCATATTATGTAAAAAACTTGTTATCACATGAGTAATTTTTTCTAACTCTTATTATCACCATCTTTTTCGACAGTTAGAATTTCATTAGGAAAGTACAGTAATTTATGCATTTCGTTTATTGAATACATTATGTTACTTTTTACTGATTTTCTTACTCAATTTCGTTATTTTCATTTTGAAAGTGCTGATATGTTTCGTATAAGAAAAGTACATATTTTTGGTTAATAATGAAATAGGAATTTATCATATACTTCATTTACCTAAATATAAAATATGTTATTTTTCATTTTCTTTTATATATTATTAAATTTATATTATATCTATTTTTATGTTTCTTTAATAAAATTCAAAGTTTCTTTATTAAATTTTCTTTCATTTGATGGGAGATTAGAACACACAAAACAAGAATTTTTTAAAAGAAATCTGTAATGCTTTAATCTCTTTTTAAACCCAGCAATATCGTTACATTTCTGTATTAGTATTTGTATTTTTCTTATTCTCGATATTATCATAAAGTGAGAATCATGCAAGATTATACGAAGTGGCCGGTAGTAGAATAACTGTAATGAAGGACTTCAACGTTCTTTATCTATCTTCTTGCTTGTTCTCCTCTCTTCTGATAAAATGTCATGACTCCATGGAGTCAATGCTTTTCCCACAGATATATACGATGTATTTACTCATTACCGACGACACCATTTCGAAATACAGAAACTAAATTTTACACGATCTTCGGTTTATGACGATGCAATAGTCATAATGATCTCGACTTCACGAGTGATGTACGCCGTGGTTAAGCGTTGAAAAAATTTGATAATAATGCAATCCTGCTTTATTTATTCGCATATGTAAATGACGATGACGACGATTTTGTACTGCCACGAAATTAGATTATTGTAAATACGACGTATTTATTTCAAACACTGACTTAACGTTTTAAAACACTGATCCAATGCCAAAATATAAAATATATTTGTTTTATTTTAATTTAACAAACAGACCTGTTACATCTTCTTGTATTAAAATTTGTATTCTCTCATTGTTTTCTAAAGAAACATTGAAATTATACGAATGTGTTTCGTTGCTAACGATTCGATTATCTTACTTAAGATTCCTAATAATATTTAAAGAATTGATTGTTCTTATTACCTTTACAATCCATTTACGTTACACTTATATATATGTTCCGAGAGAATAAAGTCTATAGAATCAAATAATGTTACGTTTTCTATATCATGTTGAAGAGATGGTGAAACCATAGAATCCGATCTTAACTTACATTTGTTAAGGAACAAAAACAAATTATCAGTAGCATATTTAGAATTCTCATATGATTTAAAGGCTTCTTTTCCTTTTTCTTTATTATACATAGTTAATCATTTTTTTTTGTTTTCTGAGACGAAGTGTCACCTTATCGTTAGACACATTCTTTTTACTTACGTTCTTTGTTACTCGATCTCGTGTATTACCGTCCATTTCTCGTTTTATTTTGTCTAAGAAATGTTACGAACATGTAGAGATACATTCACTGTTAATTGGTTGATAACGTGTATAATTATGAATGATTTTAGCAATTGCTAAAATATGTTCTCAACTCTGTAAACGGTTTAAGATATCCGAAAAAATCGAAATGATTAATGAACACTTTTTAATTTTCGTATCATCTAAATTATATATCTATATAGCATTCTTTTGATAATTTAAAGGATATTAAAAAAATATATATATATCAGTAAATATAAAATTTCTAAGAAAATATATGTTATTTCTGTATTAGTCAAATACGATTATTCTGTGCAGTGATAAATTTATCTCAAATTTTTTATGTTTCTTTCTTATCATTATTCGCTTTGTCCTTTCGCAACTTTTAATTTTTCTGCTTATATTTCATTTTACCGATTAATAATTAAATAAAGTCTACACACATTTATATAAATTATAAATGTAATTTATCGATCAGAAATTCACGCCATTAATTATCTATTTCTTCCAATCTACTGCTTCATCGGCGAGTAAAACCAATACATATATTAAGCAACAATAGTAAAGTAAGAAAACTCCACGTTTCTTTGGAACTCGTTCTTTTAGATTTTTTTTTCTTCCTTACTTTTCAGAAATTCACATTCCTTTTCCTTTTCAATCATGCAAGCTGTAAAATCTGACAAGATGTAATAAAGAAATATGAAAGAGAAATGATATTTATATCCATTTATTTATGCATTTATCCTTTTTCTTATTAATTTTTATCAATAGAACTTTTTATAAATCGAATCCTAATAAAAAAGAGACAAAGAATTTATCCGATGTTATTTTTGTGTCTCCATGATAAATACTAATTAGATGGATGTGAAGAATATTATAATAATATATAAAAAGAAATGGCCTATCGTATTTCTGTGTCTTCAGAAATGTACATTAATGGACATATGATATTGGAATATTACAGTACATATAAAATGAGAGTCGAAAAATAGTAGATATAAAGTTAACTGTAAGCATAACAAAAATCAAATAACACAATTAATAATTTCAGGATTCAATTGTTACTACACTTTCCCTACAAATATTATTCTTCATTATTTTTCTTATTAAAATTATTATATTATAATTATATACATCACGTTCATTATTATCACTATTATTGCTATCATTACTACACGTTATATAGTTGAATATTACGCAGGCACAAGAATCTATCCCCACTTTTCAAAGATCACGCCTTTACTCTTTCTTTTCCCAATTTTTTTCTCCACAAACATTTCTTACCCACATTTCCCAAAAACCAGCGTAGATGCATTTCGTCACTCGATCTACTTACATTATCTGAAAGTATACACTTGACGTTTGAGAACTATCTACTATATATATTAGGAGACGAATTTATACCGCATCCGGATTACACTCAGGGCAGATAAAACGAAGTATTATGTGTAAAAGATTTAGACGGTGCACTTATACTACTGATACGTCTAGAGCAATTATTTATTCTACCGAAAAAAATCGTCTTTGTAGATTTACAAGGCTTTAAAATACAGAACAATTTATTTGTATTAAAATAAATTTTCTTTCTGTGATGCGACAGATAATCTGGTAGCAAATTATATCTGTCTATCACCATTTCACGAAAACCGATTATCATATAAAGACGAAATAGGAATAAGGTACCTAAACTAATCTTCCATTTTATTCCATTGTAAACTTGTTTTTACATAAATAATTAAATAATAAATAATAAAATAATTATATTTTATAGATGGTTAACAGAGAACCATCATGGCCTGGAATGAAACGACGGATTCGTTAATTATAAGTTAAGATATAAGATTTTTGAGCAGCATTTGATATGCTTAAGTAGTGTTTTAAATATTTACATGAAGGGGACTGAAAAAATACAATGGCTGCATGAATTTCTGTCAGAGAGCAGACTCTTATTTAAAAAACCAATAAAAATATTGAATATAGAAGATAAAGTGTAATTTTGTATTTTAAAAATAATACAAATTTTAAGGTAGAGATTAATAGATTATGGAGAAACATTTGATTACTACATATATGCAGAAATCAACTTATATTGTCCTGGTTGCACCTGGAAAAAGCGGGTAAAACACAGTATTGTGACTCAAAAATATAGACGATGCCCTTATACTAGTAATACGTCTAAACCAATTATTTATATTACCAAAAAAGCTTTTTTTGTAGATTTTGAAGGTTTTAAAATATAGAACAATTTATTTGTATTTAAAGAATTTGCTATCTGTGATGCGACAGATAATCTGGTAGCAAATTATATCTGTCACCACTTCACGAAAATCGATTATCATGAAAAGACGAAATAGAAGTAAAGTATGAAAACTACTTTTTTATTTAATTTCATTATAAATTTGTTTTTTATATAAATAATTAAGTAATAAATAATAGAATAATATCAACATTTGATACCTTCAAGTGGTATTTTAAGTATTTATATGAAGGGACTGAAAAAATTCATTGTCTGGACGAATTCCTGTCAGGGAGGCATAGCATGCTTATATTGGAAAAACAAATAATAATATTAAATATAGAAGATAAAATGCAATACCCGATTTCCAAGGAATTGGACAATAATGAATATCCAAAATGTTTCTTACACAGAAGCAAGAAATTTTGTACTTTAAAAATAGTACAAATTTTAAGGAAGAGACTAATAGATTATAGAGAACGATTTAATTACTACACATATTCGGAGACTAACTTATATTGTCCTGGTTAAACTTGAATAGGTTGGGTAAAACACAGTACTGTGTCCAAAGAACTTAGATGATGCACTTATACTACTGATACGTCTAAACCAATTATTTATTTTACTAAAAAAACCGTCTTTATGTTGTTAAAAGGCTTTAAAATACAGTATAATTTATTTGTATTGAAAGAATTTGCTTTCTGTGATGTGACAGATAATCTGGTACTGAATTAAATTTGTCCACCATCATTCCACGAAAACCAATTATCATGAAAAAACGGCATAGAAATATGGTACGAAAAATACTCTTTCATTAAATTACATTATAAATTTGTTTTTATATAAATAATTAAGTAATAAATAATAAAATAATAACATTTTATAGATGGTTAACAGATAACCATTACGTCCTTCAGTTTAATGAATGTTTTATAAATTACAATTTACAGTATAATATTTTCGAGTAACATTTGATATCCTCAAGTGGTATTTTAAATATTTATATGAAGGGGACTGAAGAAATTCACTAACTGCACAAATTTCTGTCAAGGAGTAATAACATGCTTATATTGGAAAAACAAATAAAAATATTAAACATAACAGATAAAATGCATTACCCGATTTCCATGGAAGTAGACAATAATGAATATTCAAAATATTTTTTATACAGAAACAAGAAATTTTGTACTTTGAAAATAATATAAATTTTAGGGAAGAGACATAGATTATTGAGAAACATTTGATTACTACACATATGTAGAAACCAACTTATATTGTCCTGGTTGCATTTGAATAGGCAAAACACAGTATTGTGACCCAAAAACATAGACGATGCCCTTATACCAGTAATATATGTAAATCAATTATTTATTCTACCGAAAAAATCGTTTCTGTAGATTTAAAAGGCTTTAAAGTATAGAATAATTTATTTGTACTGAAAGAATTTGCTTTCTGTGATGTGACGGATAATCTGATAGCGAATTATATTTGTCTACCACTATTCCACGAAAATCAATTATCACGAAATAAGAATAAGGTAAGTACATTAATCTGTCATTTAATTATATTATAAATTTGATTTTATATAAATAAGTAATAAATAATACAATAATTATATTTTATATATGGTTAACATAATCACCATGGCCTGGAATGCAACGATGGATTTATAAATTACGACTTACCGTATAATATTTTCTAGCAATATTTGATACCCTCAATGGGTATTTTAAACATTTATATGGAGGAGATTGAGAAATTCTTTGGCTACACGAATTTCTGTTAGATAGGCATAAAAGGCTTTTATTGGAAAAATGAATAAATATTTTGAATTTATAAGATACAATGTAATTCCTGATATGTACTTAATTAAACAATAATGAATACCCAAAATATTTTTTGCACAGAAGCAAGAAATATTGTACTTTAATGGTAGTACAAATTTTAAAAAAGAAACTAATAAATCATGAAACATTTAATTACTACACATATTCAGAGACCAACTTATATTGTGCTGCTTGCACTTGAACAAGGCATATAAAACACAGTATTGTGTTCAATAAACTTAGACGATGCACTTATACTAGTGATACATATGAAACAATTATCGATTATATCGAAATTGTAGATTTACAAGGCTTTAAAACAAAAAATAATTTGTTTGTTTCATTAGAATTTGGATAGTGCACTTATACTTGTAATATTTCTGAATCTATGATTTATTATATCTAGAGAGATTTTTAATGCTTTAAAAATAGAAAATAATTTATTTAGTAGTATCGGGTAAACAATCTTTTGAAAGTATAAATCAAGCAATATAGTACAAAAATTTCTATGATATCCATTTTTTGTTAGAGCTTTATAGTTATAAAACATCTGAGGGTATAATAAAAAAAATTAATAATAAAGAGCAACTGTTTTGAATTATAGAATTATTTAATCATTTATCAAAAAAATTGCCAGTACATGACTATCTTCGGATGATACTAGCAATCTTTGAGTAGTTCTTAAAATCGTGAATTCATTATTAATATCACTAAGATTATAATACATTTTTCTATTAATGATGATAAAAATATTAATGATTGTTGTAATTTTATACAAAGAATAAAATACAATAAAATATTTTGATATCTCTGATATGTAAGCTAAGTAATTTTGATGGATGAGAATTATGAGAATTAACAGATTGAATAACATATTCATATATCATAGATACGAGATCAATTTTTTTCTTTTAAGAGAATTATAAGATAACTATTGTAATCACAAGTAGTACTTTTATGATGAAATTGGTATGAAAAAAGTATAAAATATATAGATACATAGAATATTGAATGTTCCCTTAGGTATAACACTTTGGTATTCGTTCTTTTACAAAACTTCTGACTGTGATTATAACTAACTTATCCTTTACTTAACCTAACAACTATTCCTCGTTTCCCCTTCTATTCTAATGCTATACGATATTATATTAAAATTCTTGACCAATGTTTTGAAATTACGAAGGAAGTTGTAGGTTATCCTCGTTCATTGCATCATCTGCAATTATCTTTTATCTGCAAGTATCTTTAAGGCTGTTTGTCACTTCCGTTCAAAGTACGACTTCAGCGATAGATGTGGAGAAATATGAATTACGTATACGAGCGAGGAATATAATATAATAATAATAATATTGGGTTGGCAACTAAGTGATTGCGTATCTTAAATAAGAAGGAAAATTCAAAATTTTTGCTTAAAAATATAACTTTATTCAATTAGGTATTGTCCGTTTTTGTCGATGACCTTTTGCCATTTTTCAGACAGTGTCATAATTCCATGTTCATAAAATTTGATTTTTACCAGCAGAAAACTGAATTAAATGTGATTTTACATTATCAGCGTCATTAAAAATTTTACCATTTAAGGAGTTCTGCATAGAATGAAATAAATGGTAATCTGAAGACGCAAGGTCAGGGCTATATGATGGATGTGACAACACATTCCAACCTAGTTCCAATAATTTTTAGCGAATGAGCAAAGATGTGTGGGGCTTTGTATTATCATGCTGGAAAACAACAGCCTTAGAATTTTTCAATTCTGGCCGTTTTTCTTGGACTGCATTACACAGTTTGGCGAGTTGTTGAATGTACACGTTTGAATTAATCGTTTGGTTTTTTGGTAAAAGTTTAAAGTACAAAATTCCTTTATAATCCTATCAAACTGATAGCATAATCTTTTTTTGATGAATTTCAGTTTTTGCTGTCGTCTGGACTGATTCATCTTGCATCATCCATGATCTTTTCGGATTAACGTTGTTATAAACTATCCACTTTTCGTCGTCAGTAATCAATTATTTCAGAAATGGATCAA
Source organism: Vespula pensylvanica (assembly GCF_014466175.1). Lineage (NCBI taxonomy): Eukaryota > Metazoa > Arthropoda > Insecta > Hymenoptera > Vespidae > Vespula > Vespula pensylvanica. The sequence goes on from NC_057703.1 coordinate 3,544,740, forward strand.
TTTTGTTGCGTTTTAGAAGCGAATCGCAGATGCTAATGCGTTGCGTCAAATGAATTTCCTTAAGCTGATGAGGAAATCATCATTAATCGAGTTTCTTGACATATCCAAGCTGTTTTAATTTTTTTTGAATGCACGTACGTAATATATTAAGCTCCTCTACAATCTTACGCGTTATGCTATAACGATTTGAATCGATAATGACCTTGATATGGGTCTCATCAACTTCAACTGGACGGCCAGATCGTTGCGCATTTTTCAGTGAAAAATCACCAAAACGAAATTTGGCAAATCAATTTTGATACTGCCCTTCTTTTAAGGCTTCATTCCACACGGCACATAACTTCTTGTGTGCTTGCGATGAATTCTTGCCTTTTCGGAAATAATACAATAAAATATGTCTAAGATATAAAGTGATACATTTTTTCTTCTTTTATTATCATGAATTACTATCTTCATATGTGTCATGATATATATATATATATTATAAGCATATTCTTCTATTTCTTCTTCTTACTGTTCTTATTATTATATTATTATATCACATATTATTATTATAGTAGTAATAGTAATCATAGTAATAATATGAAGTGAACTCCTACAGAAGAAAATACAACAAAATAGCGCTGGCAGAAAAATCTCGTAGATAATGTGAAAACGAACTTGCGTTTTTAGTCTTTAAAGAAACTTATCTTTGGTCTATTATCTATATTTATCTTTAGTTTATGAAAGAATTTTTTAGTCTATAAGAAGAATTTATAGTTCCTTTTAGCCTATAAAATCTAAAAGGAACTATAAATTGTTCAAAAATTGAATAATATTCTAGAAATTTAGATTCATTGACATGAACGATTAGATACGTATTTCCTTATTTTTGCATTAAAATCACCTGTCCAAAGCATATTAAAATAACCGAGTGAATTACTGTAAATGTGAAATGCATTTCTTTGCGTTTGGAAACATTTAGAACATTTCCTATTTATGCACGTATAGAAGCAGACAATTACTATTTCACGGAATAAATATATCATCTAAGTGTGTGTATGAAAATCAGTAATGGGAATACGAGCTTCTCCTTTACCATAAATTTCGAGAGGCGTCACAGTGCTAAACATTTTTTTGCGAAAAATGTCGAAAATAACATTTATGATAGCGATAAGAATAGGCGTAATTCTTGATCAATTTTGATAAACATGGTTTCATTTTAGAGAAGAAGGTTTAATTTACCGATTCTACTTTTCGAATTTTTGAAAAACATTTTATGCTTGTGAACAAGCTATTCTCGAAAATATTATACGCGGATTATCGAAGAGAATTTTTTTTATCGTCAATAATAATATGCTTTTTTGTTTTAACGGATTGTTGGTAACGCACAGGCATAACATCTTCTTTAACTTGTGTTGCCACTTTTATTTCTTTTTCGCTTGCATCACTTTTCTTAGGCTAAATATTATAATTCCAATTGCAGTCGAACAAATCTTTTATTTATTTAGAGAGAGAAAAAGAGATACAAAAGGAGATACTCTTCTCGTCCACGAGCTGTGGAAGGAATTTAAACAGGAGTGGAAGAAACTCGAGCTGGAGAGGAGGCCAAATGACGAACGAGTTATACGGACAGAGACGTCGTCCCAGTATTTCACAGGAGAGATTAATTATTAATAATATATAAGTATTAATGATCCGGCTAGAGAAGATTTTTCGACTGAGACGAATGAAATGAAAAATTTTCGTTTTTAGAAAATTCTGCCGGATAAATTTCCATTTTAGTAGATGCTTCGGAAGAGTTAGGAAATCTGGGTGGAAAAGATATTAATAATCATCAAAAAATATAATGAAAGGAAGTACTGCAATGAAAGAAAAAGGAAGAGAGAGCTCACCGATTCCTCGGAAAATATAAAAAATATTGATTCTTCCTTTTGGGCGAAGCGAGTTTGTGCTCCAAGTGAATATCAGGTCGATCATCAGATGAGATAGGCTCGCTATAGTAATCTACCGCGTCTCCATACCTATGGTACTGTAGCCTATAAGGAGAAAGCGCCTAGGAGGATTTTTTCTGGAGGGAAAGTCAAAAAACGGGTCTTGCTTTCTTTCATAGAGGTCTCACGGTTGGAACTAAGAATTTCGAGAGATCTTGTGGAAAAGTGGAAGAAATGTTGTCAATGGGTATTCTGAAGCCGGAGATTTTTTAACAGATAGAAGTTGGAAGAAGTCTGCCAGGCGAAGATCTCAATTATCCAAATGACAACTACGGAAAAGGAGGATAGTGTTATGAATAGACCTAGAAAAGTTCAAAGTAAACTTGGAATTAGAAAGTCGTTTCTAGGTACCAAGTTTGTTTTGAAAGATAACAACGGCTTGTCGTCTGTTTTTTAAGGAAATTCGGTTTGAGAGGATGTGACTCGTGAAATTATTAAATATATCTTTTTTTTATTTACAGAGAAGAAAATATATTAGCTTTATATTCTTTCAGCCTTTGCGCATTTGTTTGTAAAGATTCTACGGATTTCTTGCATCGTCTTCAATTCAATCGATTATAATTTTAATTGTACGAATATATCTTTCGTTTAAACTATTAACTTTTAGTTCCTGGAGAAATCCTTTGCCAGTCCTAACTTTTGTATAGTAACAAAATGTTGGACAATGTACTATTAGTTTTAAAATGTTCAGAGGTCTAAAATACATTTGATATACCAATGACTTAAAAGTTTATTCACATATTTTTACATTTTAAGAAATATGTGTTTACCTTTTTTCTTCAGTCATTTGTTATAAAAACATTGACGTTGCTTCATCTGTTTAGATCGTATGATGTCTTCTCTTATTCTTAATATACATATTTTGTTGTTTCTATGTTCAATTCTATCAAAACTTTCCAACAAACAACTTAAACAAATTTGTGAGTTGTAGCGATTAGTGGTTCTATCATCCCAATTTCTTATATTTTAATTATATTTTCAATTCTTTTTGTGATCAACTTCATATCAAATAAGAAGATTTAATTTATCAAAATGGTCTGTATAATAAATATTTAAGATTGTTATTTTTGGTCTGATACATAAATTTACGTAATGTGGAATAAAAGCAATCTCACAAAATTTAAAGAAAAAAATCATAGAATCCTTTGAGGAAGGGCTATCCTACCGTAAAAATATTCTTATCTATATATGTTTATTATCTAAATATGATTGATTTAGTATCAAAAATAAAACAATCGTGTAGTAACATATCGACAAAAATAAATCTGGTCCAAAAAAAATTGTCATAGCAAAATGGAGTATTTTAAAAGTTATTCGATCAGAGAAAGCTGACAATGCTGTATACGTACAGAAAAAATTAAAACAATTTGGTAAAGTAGATGTGAGGGCGAAAATAATTTATTGTGTTTTGAAAAATTATTGTAGTTTGAAAGAACAGATAAAAATCCGAAAGCTGTTGCTTATAAAAAGGGACACGGCTATTTGATTGGGATTTGCAAAAAGAATATAAAAGTTGTACTGAAGAATTATGGGTGAATCTTATTTGGTCTAATGAAACAAAACATAAATAGATTTGAATCACGTGGTAGAAAATGGGAAAGAAGAAATAAAAATTGCATGGAAAGGTAGAAAAGAAAAATTCCAAAAGAGACATGTCAAACTTACTGTTAAATTCGGAGAGTGTCATGATTTCTTTTATCATAATTCATCATGATTTGGGGATGAATGACATTCATGTTTAAGAATAATTAAAAAGAGCAATATAATAAAAAATATGACTGTAAAGTTTATAATTACACTAAGTATAATTATAAACTATATTAAATTAAATGTTATCCTTGATCATTACCTTGATGCAACTGTATGAGCTTTTTTATATGACTTTGTCTCCGACGGTATTTTCGCAGGCTGACTGAACCAAGTTTTTACAAAATGTTGTTAGTTCTTATGAAAATATATATTAGGGATCATACTGTTACGTTTCCTTATTATTAAAATGATAAAGAAAATTAAAAAAAAAAAACAAAAAAAAAACAGCCGAACACGACAGACGCGTCATTCTGAGGCTAACATCGCATTTCTACATAATAGTACGTGAAATTATAGTGGAAGTTGGTGTACATGTTGATATAATGTTCAAACGCATAATTAAAGGAGCGAAGGATTTAAAAAGGCATAAAATGCAAAGAAGTCATCGCTAAAAGAAGCAATCTGCATCGATATAAAGCAGCCAGAGAAACTTTTGTAAATGGAAATCTTCAATGAAGAAGAAAATGGAAAAAAGATGAAAAGTTATTTTCTTCGTCGAATGATCCTGTTATTCTTGTGTACTATTATCATGATTTACGCAAGGAAAAATTGCATTTATCAAGGAGGCAAATGGGCGAAGGGGCCATCATGGTATGGAACAATAGCAATAGGAAAATTAACAATGGAAAAAGTGAAATTCATTAGGAATAGTATCGATGCTGCATAGAAATATTAGAAGAGCATTTTATCAGTAGTTGTTCGACTCAGCTAACACAGTGATGAAAACCTATCACTTATAATATAAGGGTATTTATTTAAAAGAATAAAAAGTATTGAATCGAGGAAAGATGTTAGATAAAAGTGAAGTCGACCGAATCGTGCTGTTGCGATAAAATTAATATAGCATTAACAAAATTTCGTAATTATTATATAGAAGTCATATGTAATCTACTGAAAGATTTAAAAGTTTATAGAAAAACTAAAAGAAGATTGGGAGACCTCGTAGTACATTTTAACGTGTATTAAACGTCTATTTTTCATATTGCTTTCATGTTGTTACAAATTTAAAAAATGTATGCCGTATTCTGTAGAGAAGCAAGCATTAAACACAAAAAGTTAAAGTAACATTTCCTATTTGAGAAACATAAAAATGCACATCTGAAGTTCGCCCGTTAGTACGTTAATTGAATGAAAAAGTGGGAAATTGGAATATTCAATAATTCAAGAAGATTTAACTTGGATGGTCCTAATGGATGGAATTATTATTTCTACGATTTAAGGAAAGAAAAAATGCATTCAAGTGGCCATCGAATGGACGAAGGTAGTTGGCCTAGTAATGGATATCGTTGAAAAAGAAAAATAAATTTTTTATTAGGCCGCATGAATAGCAAGATGTATATTACATTAATAGTACATCAATTTAGCAAATATGCAATTTATATTACTGAGGGTGATTATACTTTTCAACAATTCACACGAAGAAGTGTATGCAGCAATTTTTTATTTAAAAAAATATGAAAGTTTTGAAATGGCCATTCACTCGACCTAAATATCATTGAAAATGTTTCGGGCGACTTATCAAAAAGTATTTATGCAAATAAAAAGCAGTATAATAATGTTAATGAAATAAAAAAAGCATTACTCAAATCAGGTGTGTTAAAATTAAAAACGAATAAAAATATTATATAGGATAAGTCGAAAACGGTTATTAGATGTTATATAATATTAAAGACATCTCATAAAATATTAATGAATATTGCGTAATATATTTCCACAAAACAAATGACCATTTTTGTTTTATTATTAAGATTATTGACCGATGATTTGAATATATGAAAGAGTCGTTGTAGGTGATCTTCGTTTTTTGGAATTAATATTGCGTCGTTCACATAATACCCTATTTTTAAGGAATGATTGCTCATTTTATATCTCCTTGTTATTTTCATTTTATTTCTGTATTATTTGAATCATTAAGGTATTGAATAAGATTGATCTTAGGTGTTGGCATGTCATAGATCTCATTTTAAATTAGTACCTATAGACATACAATAAAAAACTCGTCTCCAACATAGTAAAACAGGAGTTATTTATTGCATTTATAGAAAAATTCATATTGCGTTCTGGTTTCTCCTGAACTCGATATATTACGAACTTATTTAATAGGTACTATTTATTCACGAATATAACTATTTGCTGCCTCTGACTTCTTTATGAAAGGACATAGACTCAATTTTTCATCGACAGCAAGTAACTTAAATTTCACTTTGATGACATATGTAATATAAGTAGAATGTATCTTCTTTGAGAAATGAAACTTTGAACAAAAATTCGCAGTTGCTCGATTGAGTACAATTGTTTTATTGAACTCACTTCTGGATACAATCGAATTCCATAAGGGTAGGCGGTTAGTGATCGGATGCATCAATTTTGTACGTGTAATGATATCCGGTTATTTTCCAATTAAAGCAGTCACTAATAGTTAATCATTTCGCATGAGCATCAGTAAATTTTATACGCGGATTATCGATCGGTGATGGAATCATTACGGATAAAATATTAATCTTTAACATGCAAGATCTTGGTAAAACGAATTTTACGAAAATGCATCAAGCGATTTATCGATAAGCCTAGAGACGCGTAGTACATAATGAGAGATTTACTTGTTGCAAAAGTTACAACTACATACGACCATTTTATAGCTGCCTATTAGACATTTTCATCATACACTTTCAGACAAGGTACAGAATTGAATTTCAAATGTTCTCATACCAAAAACGAAAGAAATGTACTCTCGCAATTCAAAAATCATCGAAGTACCATCTACAAACGTAGAATAAAATATTCGTGCAACAAATACTAGTAATATAATATATATATTCATAGACGAATTAATATCGCATTCTGGTTTTTCCCAAATCCGATACATAATAAACATATTTAATAGGTACTTTTTTCACGAAGATGATTGGCTTTTGCCTCTCATATTTTCATAACATTCGTTAGAAGATTTTGGAATGAAAGACTCCGTTTCCCAAGGGTAACATAGACTCAAATATGAAAAATGCAATTTAAATGTTACTAAATAATGATGATCTCCTTACAACTTCCTTATACTTTTTAAATATAACAAAATTTAAATATAACAGGAAATATTTATGGAATATAAGTTCGTCCTGTATATAGAAATGTGAAACAGTTTTTCACGATGAAGGAGTTGAAAACTTATTTTAATCGAAAAAAAGCTTATTTAAGCGTATTAAAAATAATGATCCAAACTTAGTCAAGAATAAATTAAAAAATTTTATAAATTGATTTCACGAATTGAATTGAATTGAATTTAACTTTTATTTATATGTACATAAGAACTGGGTCGAGTTATATTTTTGAAAGGATTGGAGATCGAGAAAAATGTTATACGACAACATTAAATGATATTGAACGTTACATAAAATTTTATGAAACTTTCATCCATTTTTGTGCATTGATGCAAACTGCAATTGAACCTTTTTTAAAAATAAAATTCTAATTTTGAATACATTAATTGATGCAATGTTTCACCTTCTACAAAACATGTTAATAATATTTGATCTGAAAATTGTTGGTTTAGGTGTTATTTTAATTTCAGACATGCTTAATTATTTCAATGTTTGAACATATTTAGACGTACTCTTTCACATGTTCCATTCTGTCAGTGTTTTATTTGTAAATATAAATCACCTTCTAATTTCGATCAATGTAAGATATCGAATTAATATTGATAAGTCATTAAAGAAGTTTATTGAGTGGATCATTATAATGGGAATTCCAATGAGGCTGGAAGGCTATACTGAGAAAAATACACTGATCAAATACAAACGTATTTTCGTAAATTGGAATATAATTTATGCAAATATGATTCATGACAATCAATCCTAAAATCTAAAAAATGTATTGGAACATATATATTGATTCATTCCGCCAAAAAAGAACATTAAGAAACATATTCCGTCAGAAATGATGTTTAAAAAACAATAATACAAAAATTAGAAAAAATCTGTATAAGTTAAAGTATAAGAATATCAGGATTAAGTAAAAAGCGATTAATGTGATATATAAAAGACACCTATTGATTCTAAACTGCCTCTTAAATGAAATAAAGTAAACAAAATTTATGGAACAAATACATAATGTATTCGTACAAAATTATAACTAATTAAAATAATTAAATAGTTGCTATGAAAAAGTATCTTGCACGTGAAACATTATTACGTACATACGTTCACGAAAATGTTCAAATGTATGCAAATAAAAACTAATATATCATATATACTACACACAACAACCCAAAGTTCGGATATTAATATAATTGAGTATTTAGGTGGATATAGGCAGAAAACTAAAAAATTATAATATTAATTCAAAAGAATACTTAAAAAAAAAATGGTAGAAATATGAAATTGCATTGAGTTCAAAATTGATGCATAATATGGAACAATATCTTACAGAAACAATTAAGGCGAAAGATGGTCCAACTAAATATTAATATAGAATAGATATAAATAATTTCTATACGTTCAAATACTTTTAGTGCATTTCTACATGATTTATCTACAGTATATTTATACAGATATATATATATATATATATATATATATATATATATATATATATATACGATTATATTATTCAATCTATATTAAACTAGCTTTTTAGTATCATCAAACAGGACTATCGTTTCTTTCCATGAGTTTCATTTAAAGATCTTATGATGAAAGGATCAATTAATTTTATACAAAATAAATAAATTATATAAAAAATTTGTTACTTTCAATTTTAGTTCCAAGACCATAATTGATAAAATTATTGACAAGCTATAAAAAATAGCAATAAAATTAATTTTTTTTTTACTAACGATATTCAACAATTAAATTTTTGAATAGATCTTTTAAATATAAGCGATTATAATTTTCATTTTTCTTCAATATTGCTTATAAATTATTTATTTATTTTAAATTAAATTATTAAATATTGCTTATAATATTGTTCCCATAATCATTGACAAACAACATTTTACTGTGAATCCAATCAACTTTAATATATTCTTATTCGCAAAGTCTCCCGATAACTGATATGATATTATATTCACCTTATTACATTAATATCAAATACGAACCTTCGTTAGACGATTTACTTCAACAAATTGTCAATAAATCGATTCAACAGAGTAAGATTCTTGATACATTTTGTCAGATCCGCTTTTTTACATTTTCATTGCTTTCTCAAAAAACATTTTTTTTCAGATTTATAAAGATTGTTTTTGTATACGATTTTTTTTACATCTTATAAGAAATTGAAAAATTCTATGTCAAACTTGATTGATCGCTCAAGTTGTGAAAATGCAGGAATTTTATATCGATATATTCGCAGACGAATATAGGACAATTCGTTATTCTTCCTTCATCATTATTCTGTGAAATTAAATTCTTCTATGGACATGAAAGAATATAAACAGGCAAAATCATCAGTATAATATATAGATCGCATTCAATCTTCATGAATAATATTTGTATGTTTTATTTCCATTATAATTTAAAAATGAGACAATTAATCGTTCTATCCTCTTGAATCATTTCAAAATGAAAATCCTTCAGAACAACGATCTATGTTCCTTGTAAGATATTTGTAAAAAAACATTTTCATTTTTTATTTGCGCATAATTTTTAACGCATAAAATGTTACATTAAATGACATTGTAACCTTTTAACACTGTGTTCTTATAGATCATAATCTTTTAATCAGTCTCGCCTTTGGTTACTTTATAATGAATAGTTTCATTAGAATTATCCAACAAATGTTACTAAGATGTAGAAATTTGAGTTCTTACAAATGTGACGGCATTGATGTAATTTTTTGGAAAAAAATTTCTTCTATGGATCATATCTGCGAGAATGTATTTTAACTGTCGCAAATAACGTCATTTTATCAATATGGATAATACTGCAAAATATTCAATATTTAGACACGACGAAGGATTACTGTATGTGTTTATTTGTGTCCATTTGTATTATTTTTTTTATGTTCTTGGGCAGAAAATTACGTCTTCATAAAATTTATTATTTATAGGTTACTTGTTCATCAAATTTATTATTAGAACAAGATTTTGATGTTTATTTTCTATGTAACTAATAAACATCTTATTTACCCATAGTTTTGATGAAAATAACGTTAATTACTTTCAACTTACTGATCCTATTTAAGTGTAAGTAAATCAATTCTTATGACAGAATGAAACATTATGCCAATTAAAAATATATTGGGCAATTTGTACGATCCATCTTGTACGATTCAATTTGTATCCATCTTGAAAATACAGCAGGTATGGCAAATAAAATACTAGGCATTTTATCCAAATTAACTTTTCACGAGTATTGATATTTCTCATCTTTAGACTCGCATAAATCAATTGTCTGATTGTTGTTTACTTCCAATAGTTATTTTTTGAGATTTATCGAACAACCCAAATGTTTTCTTCCGATATTAGTTGCAACAACGTTTAACTCGGTCGATTAGCCACTTTAGTAAAATTCTTCATCATTACTAATTTTTCATCATCAAAATCAATCAATGGATAATATATATGATCATTTGATGTCAAATTATTTCAATGATATTAATAGTCCAGATGCCATTAGTATCGTCGGCTAAATTATTTAATGTAATTTTTTATGTCATGATGTATTTGTAAATTGTTGATTTTATTCGATAGCCAGAAGAAATCGAATTACGAGAAGTAACAATATTTTGATTGTTTTTCAAATTTTTGAAATCAATCTAATGCAGTTTTATGTCATGCGGTAAATGTATTTAAAAGAAATCATTCTCTGATAAATCGATATAAATTCAAATTAATAAATTTTAAACATTGGTTTTATATCAGCAAAAAGGCGATAGTATCAAGACAGTTTATAGGAGCAAATGTAACATAATTCGTAAACACTATAACATCTTTGATTATATTAATGCAATAATGTTCAATCTATTTAATTCGTAACTCGACAGAGTACATTTAGAGTTTGTCAGCGATTATGAGTTACTGGATGCTACAGATCCAACATAATGAGTTTATGACACGAACGAAAATTTTGTTATTACACAATTTGCATATTTTCCCATAATTTACACATAAATGATTTACAACTAATATCTTAGAAATAATGATTCGTTTAATAATTTCATAGTTTGTTAAATAATTCAAATTTTGTTTAATTGTTATAATATCTACAAAAGTAAATTTTGTTGTACATGAAATAAACTAACCAACAAATACAATTTTTTCTCATGTCAATTGATTCATTGTAGAAAATTCATACTTAGAATTCCTAGAGTCTTCTTTCTTCTAATTGCACGTGGGTTTGTTGGTAGGTAAAGATAAACAGGGACATTGTTGATGTGTGTGTGTGTGTGCGTGTGTGCGTACTGTGTTTTTTTTTGCCGCAACGTGAATTTTAAAGGTAGAATAAAATGTTGATTTTTTTTTAAATAATACAAAAATGCATTTGATTTTAATATTGAACAAATGATCAATAAAAATAATACAACAATATATTATTATTTGTGTATTTAAATAATAAATTAGTTCAAATATATCAGCTATCAACTTTTTAATCTCAAATGTAAATGCTAAACGTGATATGTTGTGATAGAGAATATGGATAAAAACACGATTAAAATGCAAGCCAGTTTTTCTTTTGAAGATTTTAAAAACATGGAACAAATTATTTCAAGAATAAAAAATATGGCTTTAACAAGAAATACGGTGAAAGGTTGAATTTTGAAAATGACTAAAAATATAATTCATCAGAACAAAAATAGATATAAAATCTCATTTAATTTCTCTTTGTCTCGATGAGTGTACTGACATTATTGGATTAACTAATTTAGTGGTTTTTATATATTATTGTGTTGTGTAAATAATATCAAAGAAGAATTGATTGATTTAACATCATTAGCAACAACGTAAAGAACAGATGTAACGCAGTTTTAAATGCACTTATCAGAAAAAAAAAGAATAGATCTTTCCAAAAATTATTTCTGTGAATATTGATACTCGCAGTATTACTGGAGAGGAAAATTATTTTGTCAATATATTTTTATTTATTGAACATTCATGTTGGACATTCAGTTCTGTGTTTTCATTGCATTACACATCAACAGCATTTATATTTAGTATGTGCAAAGGCTGCTTATAAGCTATTGGAATTATGAGGCTTGTAACAAAATTGGTCAATTTCATATCTACACTTTCAATATATCTACGTTTCAAATAAACGAAAATTTCTATTATTATTGTTTCTATTATTATATATTTCTATTATTAAATATGTGGAATGATTAAATGAGATAAACTCAATATACGATATTTTACTTATGTACAACAATGTTCGATAGGCAAATCGTGGAACAATTTTTCAAAAATTTCTTGAGCGTTCATATAAAGTCAGACTTTTTGCATAGTAAGAAAATCATTGAAAAATATAATTATTTAATGATCGTCGCATGGCTTTAGAAATTAATATTTTTTACTGACTTGTGCTTACATTTTAATGAATTAAACGTTGAACAGCAAGGTGTTAAGTTATTGTTACGTTTTATTTAATGAAGTTACATTATAAATTTTTAATCGTGACCTTATTTTCAATATCCATGGTGATTTATGTCCTCACAAATACCATTTATGTATGTAAATTCAAAGATTGGATCAAATTCAAAAACAATAACAGATTTTCAAACAAATTATAAATGTTTTTGTTGCAGTAAATAACATTATATGTATCAATATCATTGTATCAATAATCACTTTATCAATATTTATATTAAAAGAAAAACGTTTATAGATCAAGCTATTTAATGAACAAATTATGCGTTTCGGCCGCAGTAAATAACAAGTTGGCACTATGCGTGACAACAAAAGGGAATTACCATAAATTTATAAAACAAAGGATACAATTGTTCACAATTTTTCATCATTGTTTTATAGATTAAATGAGATTACTCTTACAATTGACCAAAGTAAGCAGAAGAAGAAAGTTTTTATATTGAGTTCGAAAATAAATCCATCAAAAGTGAAAAAAGTAACAGGAGCTTATCTGAAATGATTGAGTTTTATAATAAAACTAAATAGATTATGAACATAATGGCAAACTAACTAGATATTACAGACCAAATGGTAAAGAAATACAGCGTCAAATTAGGATTAAAAAGATGCCTACTCCAAGCTTTTTTACAACATTTTAGATTTAGCTGGTATAAATGCCTGGATGTTATATAAGGAAACAACAGGTGAGAAGATATTTAGAAAAGACTTCATATTTTAATTAGCAAGTTGTCATTGAAAATGTAAAACCAGGAATGGAGTTACGAGAGGCTGATGTCTAAAGTACTTCAAAGAGTTCACTTTGTTCACACAAATGGTATCAAATAGGGTACTGTAATGATAATAAGACTACCGTCATTTGTAATATGTGTAAAAAATATACATGCGGAAAATGCACTCTGAAGAGAAACTAAATTTGTAAGAAATGTAGCGAATCATAACTTTTGGTATTTAATAATTACTTTATATTTTATAGTTGCCATTGAGTAGTTGTAATTCCATAACTTTGAATTTCTTTTGTAAGATAGTAATAAATTAATAAATTAATAAATATAAAAATATTCTATTATTAAATATTTTTTTAAAGACCAATCATTTTGACTGGTTTTGGTAGAAATAGCTTTGTTTCTTTTCTCGGTAGTTCTAGTGTTAATTCCTAAACGTAATATTAAGATGCGGTTTACAATACTTAATGACAATTCTTCTCTATCGTTTTTACGACATTATAATTGATTAATCTTTCTTTGATAATACAGATGAGACTGAATTAGGAAAAATGAAGTAAGTGAAAAAATGAAGTAAGTGAAAATATTCATATCGAAAAATTTTATTGAGCAATAATAAACACTGTTATGGAATAACGAAAAATATTTTCACAGCATGTACTACAGAGCGTATCATGAATACGCAGTATTTATTTTAATTATTTCAGAGTGTTCGAAAGGGATATTTCCAAAGATATATTTCCAAATTACAATGATTCGATCGTCGTAGAATAACTTTATCTGATAATGAAAATGATAAGATTGAGATTTCGTGATCCTTTTACAATCATTTTCAAAGATATCGGTAAAAGACTCCAATTCTAGAAAGTAATTTTATCTTTCTTAAATACATACCAAATTCAAATTGATATAGGAACGAACAAAAACGTAACTTATTTGCCATGATAAATTCATACCGCTTTGAAAATATCTCGAGATTACTGACATTCTATATTTAAGTGATATAACACTACAAAAGATTTTTCAAATACATTAAAGTGCTAATAATAGATGAAATCAGTACGATTCGAATAAAGTGGATGAAAGCTTAAAGAAATCATTAACGATTATATCATTTTATAGATGAGTTATGCCAATAAAAATTACTAATAAAAATGAAGTATAAAGTAGTTGAAATTACAAACAAATCAAATAGTGAATCATTGATTCTACGCCATGACGTGAATTAAAATTTTTTAGAGTTAAAGCAAGACCAAATTAAACATGTTAAGCTCTTTTGGGAATTTTAAGAATAATATACAATTGGAAGATTCTAAACAGTTTTAATTGTTTATTAAAATTAATATTCATGATGAACATATAAATGTTTATTTGTATAAAAATTATTAATATGAAAAAAAATCTACTATTCTTCTCTGAAGAAATGGCCAATATATTTTGTCTCTATTGGATAAGATTTTTTATCAAATAATTCAATTAATGAAAATTAGCACGAGGAACATCCCGTAATTATTGCGATAAAACACAGATTGCGCAGTAAAGATAGAATGGTATTGATAGGGATCCAAAGGAAATGATGAAAAATTGTAAATGACGCCAATTAGTATGAGAAATAATAAATTCGTCACATTTGAACCGAAAATTGTTAACAGAATAAAATCGTAACAAAAGTAAGTCGCAGAAGAAAATTGGCTATGAATTTAATAGGACCGTTTCCGAGAATATCTTAGTAGTTATTGATTATTATAGTTGATATTTAAAAATTTTTATATTAAAAAAAAAAAAAAAAAGTTACAGTGAGCGTTATTGAAAAATATTTATTCGAGTTATTTGCTAGATACGATTTTCGAAAACGTTTGTTTCTGATAAAGGATGATAATTTACAGATACGGAACTAAAAACATGATCAGAGGAAATTGGTATTAAGATTTCACATACAGCATCTTCCTGGGTTCAAGCAAATGAGGTGAAAGAAATGAAAAGTTGTGCGAAGAAATAGAAAGATAGAACAAAAGTATCGTAGAAAGATGAAGAATTGCTCAACCTGAGGAAAAACACTGGCAGGAGGAATTAGAAAAATTTTTATTAAGAAATTACAATAATTTTGTTTTGTTAATCGATTCTGCATGCAACTACGGGGTTTTATGCAGCATAATTATTGTTTCGTAGAAACTTAAGAACAAAATTAGTGACTAAAAATTGATAAAAGTGTATTTATGGAGGAAACAATAAAAAAAAGAGACACTTGGAAAGAACTTTTTGTGACTATGGCATTAAACGTAATTAAAACGAATTGTGTTGTTCCAACAAAAATTTATTTATCTAGTTTATTTTTTCTATTTCCTTGACGTAAATTTTCATAAAATCATTTGATGAAAATATTAAATATTTTTCCATAAAATAAATTTTTATATATATATTTTTCTATAAAAGTGCAATTTGTGTAAATCTATTTCAATTCCTCCAGATCACGAATTCATATATTTATTAGATTAAAGCCAACAATTTTTTAAAATTTTCTTTACGTTGAAAAGATTAAAAGCAAAGAATGGTTTATATTTTGAAAACATGTTGATAAAGAAAAAATGAAAATGGAAACGTTTACTTGATCGTCATGAGTACTAATTTAAAAATAATAGATTTTGGATTATAATAATTTTCAAGTACCAGAATTTTTATCTGTGAAGTATTATCAAAAATTTTAGAAACCGTAAAAAATCGCAGAGGTATTTCAAACGAATATAATGCAGAAATTCGTGCAACAATGTTAAAAGAATACGAAAATCGATTTGAAAAACTGAAGCCGTTTTTTAACTTAAACATTTAAATAAAGATAAAAGATAACACATTTTTAAATTGGTATCTAATATATTCTTATTTTTTTCACATTTTTGGAGAGAAATTAGGGAACATTAAAATAATCAAATATCAGAAAATTATAACAGATAAAAATTTGATTAATGCGGAACAATAACGTTTTCTTTAATTAGATAAATGGGTGTAAAAAATATTCGTATAAAAAATAAATTCCAAATGAGAACTTCCTGTAATTTATTAATTAAATTTTTCGTAATCGAAGCATCGGTGGTTCAGTGGTAGAATGCTCGCCTGCCACGCGGGCGGCCCGGGTTCGATTCCCGGCCGATGCAAGTCTTTTTTTTCGATTTAGTTAAATAGAATCGTAATTAGTTTTTATGCAGAAACGAAATATAAAAAAATGGTATAATATATGTATT
The DNA here is from genome assembly GCF_014466175.1 of Vespula pensylvanica. Taxonomy (NCBI): domain Eukaryota; kingdom Metazoa; phylum Arthropoda; class Insecta; order Hymenoptera; family Vespidae; genus Vespula; species Vespula pensylvanica. The sequence goes on from NC_057703.1 coordinate 3,561,055, forward strand.
GTAACCTACAATGAAAAAACTGTGATACTTTGCGATAATCGAAAGAGGAAGATGTTCTTTGCCAATAGTTTAATAAAGATCAGTAGCCGCTTATAAATATCATTACTTCGTACTGGAAAAGTATTTTTAACAATTTGGTGAAATTTGATTGAAATGTTATTCATTTTCTATTTCTATAAACTAAAAAGATACTCACAAACGAAATATATCGCCATTATATAGATAAAACTGAGTAAAATGCTGAAAAATTAAAAATTCTATATCAAGTATTCATGTAATCGACATGGATTGATTATTCCGTAAAATAAAAGCTCGAATCAAAACGCTTTAACAAATTGAATGAATTAAATTATGAAATTTTGCAATATCCTTTTCTTATTCACCAAACTTATCATCGATTGATTATTATCTTTATAAACATTTCAATAATTCTTAAAGAAATAAATAGTTCAGACATGGGAACAAATTTAAATTTAAAAGATATTAAAGGAATTAATAAAAGATATTAAATAAATTTTATAATAGGTAATATTAATTTTAAAAACTCCGGATTTTTTGAAAGGCATTTGTGCTTTAAAAACCCATTGGGGAAAATGTATTAAAGCTGATGTAGTATATTTCAATCGAATACAATTTTTTAGATAAATGACATAAAATTTCTATTATTTTCAAAGAAAATCAATCTTTTGTATGTGCCAATCCAATAAATTTCACATCGTTTAATAAATCGCTTAATTAAAGCAGAGTTGATGTTACAAATTGATAAATGTTAATTTTTTAGAAAAAAAGTTAAATATTATATTTGGGTGAGATAATCCGTTGACGCAAGGGTTATATAGAGGTATAGAAAATATTTTTATCGCTAAAAATTTAAATATATTAGATATATTATTAATTTAGATATACTATCAGATATATTTTAAAAAGATTAACAATACGTATATCTTAAAATTTCTTAGATATAATTAGTTATTCACACTCGTATGAGATCATTTATATTTCAAAAGATTTTCTTTTGCTTAAACAGATCAATAGATTTGGGATATTTAATCGACAATTCGAATTTTATTGAAACGATCATTATTATTGAAAGACGACATGATATGACCAACGATTTGATACTGATCAGTAGCCTGCTCATACATACCATTATTTCATCTTTGGAAAATATTTTTAAAAATTTGGTGGAATACGATAGGTGTATATATATATATATATATATATATATATATATATATATATATATATCATCAATATATGCATGAGAAGTTGAAAATTCTACTTTATGCATTTATTGAATTGGCATGAGCCGATTATTTTGCACCATAATACTCCAACCGATATGTTTTAATTATGAAATTTTGCAATATCTCTCTTCTTATTCAATAGATGAATCAAGGATTGATTACTGTATTTATAAACATATTTACTATATTCTTCAATCTAAAAATTTTACATTAATCCCGCACATAACATTATACTGCGCTTCCATCTGTTTGTAAGATATTTTCGATAACTGTCCTTTCTTAATATCATAAAAATAGTAATTAAAACTATCGGGACCATGTAAATTAAATCTTTTTTCATCAAAAAATATCACTTATTGCCATCATTTCTACCGAAGAACGTGGTCTTTAAGGAATTTTAAACGATTCATTTTATGACGAGTTGTTAACGGTGGTTTTCTTTCGTATAATATGTTCACGTGTTTGCATAACATGACGTACATTTCTAATATGCGTTTCAATATCTATTCTTCAGCGATTTATTTCGCAATTAAACAGGAATTTAATGCCGCCCAAAGAATTATTCTTTTCTAGCGTATGGTTAACACTGACGATCGATCTCAGATCAAATCGCTGACGGTCCGTAAGATTTTATTTTTCAATAAATTGTAAATTATTTTTTAACTTTTCTTAAACAGCGAGAATAATTTTAAAAATATAGAAATTTTGATCTCTAAAAGCAGGAATTATGTTTATTTTTTGTTTACCAAGTTTTTTCTCGTCCCATGAGTGTGAAATATTTCGAAATTATTCAATTAACTTGACTTAAACTTTATTAAAATAACATTAATTAAATCAAACTACATGTAGTCGCACCGAAAGTTTAATGAATACTGGTAATTGTTATGAAAAGTCTAAGTGTGCTATCTTTTTGTCCTTCCTATTTCGCGACATATTCCCAGAAAGTAAAATAAAAACTATTACTTCTACCTTTAACCTTGTTTACTATGTTCTTAAGATGTATTGTTGACATAGAATTCAAAACAATTAAGAATATCTGAGCATATTCAAAATGTGAAAATATTACCTTTGTGCTATGTTTTTGTCCGTGGGTATATATACTTATTTTATATAAATATATATTTTATCTTACTTTGAGTATGATTCTCTTGATGAGAATTTTTGGGCTGAAAACTATACGTTACACACATAATTAGAACTCATTGTTAGTATACTTACATAACAAACAATTAATATCATAGACGTGATATTTCACGAATACAGATTAAGTCACTTTGTGGAGCATGAAAAAGAATCCTTGTCATTATACAATTCGTTGAAAGATCTTTTTGTCGTAAGTGGAAATATAACATCTGAAAAAAAAAATAAAAAATATTAGATTACATTCAAAATATTTGTTAACAATATCATATACAATATACCAAATAAAATTACATTGTTCAATAAATAGTTATACATTTCCTAGAGCATAATCCTTAATTAATAAAATGTTTTCAATAAAACATTGTAAAAGAAAAATCGGGATGTCGATAGTTCATTAAAATTTTTTGAGACAAGTATTTATTAATTATTTTCTCGTATAGAAACATAATAAAATAGAATTAATTTTATTAAAGTAAAAGCAATATAGAAAAGATAGAAAAACAATTTAAAAAGGAAAAAACGAATCAAGACAAAACGAGCATCGTCTTCTTGATTAAAAACAAAGTCATGAGATGAATATATTAAAAAATAGTTAATTTTTAAGTAATACCAATTTTATTTTATTCTATTTATTATTCGAGGTAAAATATTTAAAATAAATGCACAAAATCCTTTTGTCAATTTGCATTTTTATTAGCGACACCTTATTATTAGAAGGATAAATTTTTTAATTTAAACAACTTAATCAGGAAAAATTAAATTTGAAATAAATCAAGATAATTTCATAGTTGAAATTAAACGATTTAAACATCATGGTAAAAAGTTTTTTTATTAAAAATAAATTTTTTTAGAAAAGTACGATTTTATTCTAAAATCAGGAAATCTGTTTAATTTATAAATAAAATAAATAAAGAATACAGGAAGTATACACATACATACACACACAGAGAATATTATTATTATTAATATACAATTTTACTAATGATTTATATTTTTAATATCAGAAATAATCTCTCATAAATGCGGTATGTTTAATATTTATATTTCTAATATTCGAAAAAAAGATTAATAGTTTACAGATTAACGAAATTAATTTTTTTATATACCGAACATCGTATCATTAAGCAATGCTAAATTTGCAGTCGAATATAATATATATATATCTTGCTATATTTTTATTTGAATATGTAAATATTATATAAGAAGATTATTTTATTAGAGTGTTTTATATGTATGTATGTATGTGTGTGCATAATAATGTATAAAACAAAATTACACACACGCGCGCACGCACACGCACACGCACGCACACACACACACACACACACACATTAAATATTTCATATATATAGTATGAATACACGGTTGGAAAAAGAGAGACTTTTGGTAAATAATATGAGTACGATCCATCGATATATAATGTCGTCATGCCCTTTATAAAATGTATCATAAGTTTAGTAAACATTTCTTTATACTTATAGCAGAGAAAAGATCAATACATAAGTTTCTACGAGTTGTAAAATAAAATAACAGAAGAAATCATTAAAAAAAAATCTAAATAATAGAAGCTACATATACAAGAGTCTTACTTTTCACCTTGGTACTTCTTATATATATTATATGACGACAAAAGAATTCATACACATTGTTCGAAATCTTCCCGATTACTACATTTACGTATAGAAAAAATAAAAACAATATATAATTATAAAATACGTACTATATAATAATATGAAATATATAATCTTTATTTTATAATAAATATACGTTTACTTATTTTTATTCTGTAATAATTTTTCTATGATTAAATTTATAAAATATTCAACAACTTACAGAAAAATGTAAGGAATTAGTTATATTTTAAGCAATCCATAAATTAATAATTATTGATTGTAGTGAATAACATTTTACGATTGAATAGCTATATTTATAATTTGAAAATACCGAAATGACCTTGTAACCTGGTGACAAAACAAATAAAGGACACAAACAATGAACGTTTACAAAGAACAAAGAAATGAACTGATTTTAACGAAAATAAATTTGTTCCTTCAATAACATAAAATCGTATTATATGTATGTTACAAATATGTTACAAAAAATGTAGTAACTATTAAATTACGTTCATTATAAATCGAGCAAGACGAAAAACACTTTTTGAATTACTATCAATTTTTCAGTTAAATAAATGACAAACCAATAATTTGAAAATCATAAAAATGAGTTAAATAATATATTATAAACAAATAATGGAGATTCTATCAGTTAGAATTAGTTAAAATTGTAGAATATTGTATGTAATATTCATATCAGTTCACGAAACAAAAATTTTTCAAAATCTCTATATTAGTGAAACAAAGAAATATAAATAAAATATACAAGATTTTACCTAACAAGATAATGATAATTATTGAAGACAAAAAGTTTTGAAACTTTTCACCGTGAAGATTGCAACCATCATCCACAGAAACTCACAAGCGAATAGCAGTTTCATGACGACGACTAGCTTTTTGTAACAGAAATTCCAGATCAGCTATTGGTCTAATTCTATGGTCCAATCAGGAAAGTCGATAGTTCAGGAGTGTCCTATTCGGTCGAAGTGTCCCGCGTATACATATTGATCTCACATTTATATTCTATACAGCTGTTACATAAGTTTTTTGTCCTATTGTTAGAAATTGATTTTTAAACATTTAATAATTTAAAGAACAATATTCTGATAATTCGGACAAATACATATGTTCTCATTTGCTTTCCGAATATATATAAGAGAATCTATATAAATGGAATATAGTAAATATAGATAGTTTATGAACTTTCGAACAACAGTAATAACACACGATGGAAGATAGGACGTTTTTCAGGCTCATAATTGACTGCGGTAAAAGAAAGCTTGTCAAGATTATTATAATCAAAATGCTTTGATATAAGGTAATAATATACAATAAAATTGCAAATATATTTAATAAATATTAATTACTCAGAAATGTAAATATAAGTTATACTTTATTACTAAGTTTATCATACATATCGCATTTTACTGTATCATTTCAGTATATTGATTACTTACCGTTTACTTTATAATACTGCTCTAAATGCTGATTCTTATATAGTCTTATATGATTTATTATCATTTTTATAAAATGAGGAGATTTATTAACTGATTACCGATTTTACAAAATGTAGAATACAAATTTATTATTTAGTGATCGATTTTACAGGAAATAAAATATGAACTTATTAAATTTCAGCGATAAAAATATCGAACGTAAGTGAAGATAATTGTACGTAGGATGTAATATTACTATAATTTTGTCTTAACATGAACAATGTTAACATAAATAAACTTGTAAAATCTCCAATTATATTTACATCGCATATATTTGTTTATACCTCTTTCAATTCGTCTCGTTGAACGATCTATTTATAATTACATTCTGTCTTATTGATATGAATATTTATGTGTTTCGATATTAATCACTACAATATATAACTTTTCGACAGAATTATTGCAATGAGATACACTAGTCACCTTCTATATTCTTATTTTATAACAAAATTCCGTATATGCAACCTGAGTACTTTGATTGAGAGAAAGAGAGAGAGAGAGAAAGAGAGAGAGAGAGAGAGAGAGAGAGAGAGAGAGCGAGAGAGAGAGCGAGAGAGAGAGAGAGAGAGAGAGAGAGAGAGAGAGAGAACGCAAAATTTATTATTACTTTTTGTTTCAATCTTGGACAAAACAATTAAATTTGTGTGGTACTGCATACATTCCTACAGGAAGATTTCATTAATTTATCAGATTTCTTCTTTTCTTGACGAATCTTCTAAATGACTGTTAAACAGTAAGGAATATAACAAAACGAGATTTTTATTTACGAACAGATTCTGCCGTATCGAATTCAATGACCAGGACATGATCTTATGGACAGTATACTATTTGAAAAATGGCATTTATCGAGATATTGTACCAATCTCGCCGTATTTAATAATATAAAATTAAAGTTCCATAACGAAATGAATGCTCATATTCAGTCAATGCTCTTCTAGTCAATGATCATATATAATGCTCTATGACAATGTATCTACGAACCTAGCGAAAAGGTGAACTGATCTTAAAT
>NC_057703.1:3567662-3569558 GCF_014466175.1 Vespula pensylvanica
CTACGTCTATCGCTGTGTATTGGACATAATATATGGTATAATTTAAAAATTTATGAAAGTTCATAAAATTTATATACATTTGTATAAATTGATTATAATTTTGTTACATTTTTTATCGAAAGATGGCATGCTGGACATAAAAGTTAATACACTAACCAATCCGGACAGCAAACTAGCTGAATTTATCGAATGGTAATAATAATGAATTTCTTGTATTTGAAATATTTTATCTTTTATTTACGATTTGTTTTCTTTTAATTTTGTTTTTTTTTATTCAGCGGAACGCACATACTTGCAATGAGAGTATTTAAATTATGGTTACATCCCGACATTCTTTTTTATAATACTGCTATCGGAAAGAAATTTCAAAAGTGCTTATCGTGCATGGATAACATCACAAGCAATGTATAATTAAAACATCTTTTTTAATTAATTTATTTTTCTTTAATGTTTTAATATTATATTTTTCATATGTGTGTGTGTATGTATATATATATATATATATATATATTCATGTATATATAAATATATATCTACATGTTATCTATATGTATCTACATATATATCTATATGTACGTGTTTTTTATTTTGTGTTCGTAAAGATAATGAAGAAAAAGAAGGAATCAATATCGAGAAATAAAATCAATCCAGAATTGACAAAGGAAAATTCAGGTAAAAATAATTAATAAATAACAGAATTCTTGTTCAATTTTTCTTATATTAATAATAAATCATTATCGTTTGTATCTGAATGAAGTACAAAACCCAAGAGTATTTCTTGATTTGTTATTTGAATCATCGCATGAAGAGGGAAAATACTCTCAGCAAGATATTCGAGATGAAATCAATACGATGATTATTGCGGTAATTCTTATTTATTATATATTTATTATATATATATATATTTAATTGCAATGAAAGTTGGTTTTGTTAAACAAAATCGAAGAAAAGTATCTATTTTTTTTCAGGGAAGCGATACTACAACTACTACCATTAGCTTTGTATTTTTGATGCTTGCTTCATTCCCTGATATTCAAGTACGGACATATCACATATACTTAATTATTTGCAATTATTTATATAATGAAAATTATTTTCATATTGACTTTCTATTATCCTTTTCACATTTTTTATCGCAAAGAACGAAGTATACGAGGAACTGAATCAAATTTACGGCTCAAACAATCCAAAATATGCTTTAATATCACACGACGATACTAAACGTATGAAACTTTTGGAACGAGTGATCAAGGAAACCTTACGACTCTTTCCTATAGGTCCTATCATCGGTCGTAAAGTAACGAAGGATATAGAAGGTATTTCTATATGTATATAAAATGATAACATTGTATTTTTTTGTTTTTATCAATGACAGTATTAATATTAATTAATACTAATATTTATTCATGAATTATATCAAGTGGAACAAAATCTAACCATACCAAAAGGAAGTTCCTTGGTATTTTGGATTTTCAAACTTCATCGAAATAAAAAATATTGGAACGAGCCATTGAAATTTGATCCAAATAGGTTTCTATCCGATAATGTTCATCCTCACAGTTTTTTACCATTCGGTATTGGAGCTAGAAATTGCTTAGGTAATTCTATATTTTTCCAGATTATTGATATTAAATTTCAAACTGTTACGCAACAGTATGGATTTACAATTGTTTTCACTTTTTTAGGTCAAACATTTGCTATGCTAGAAATGAAGGTGATAATTGCTACTATTTTAAGAAGGTTTATTATTAAAATAGATCGACCTGTAGTAATCGAAGATATTGCCTTAAAGCTGGATATCACGTTAAAACCGGCAAAACCTATAGTATTACAATTTGAAAGAAGAAATTAATTAAAATTATAATATTAATTAAAATATGTCACATATATATATAT
>NC_057703.1:3569658-3594258 GCF_014466175.1 Vespula pensylvanica
CATTTTTCTAAATGTCTATCTTAATAAAAATATATCTATAAAAAGTATAGATGTCTTCGTTTTTTTTTATTGGACAAATTATATTTTAATATTTAAAGTAAAAAGATAATTACGTTAGTATCTATCCGTTAAGAAAGGATCTCATATTCTATTTATTCATTACTTTTTAAAGCTAATGAAAAAAGATTATTGAAAAGAAAACTAATGACCTAATAAAATATTTCTGAAATAATGTGTACATAATTATCTGCTCATGAATAACATTTGTTAATGATTATTGTGAGAGTGTAGCGGGCGTGAGAGAGAAGGAGATAGACAGAGTGGGAGTGATAGTGAGAGAGAGAGAGAGAGTGAGAGAGAAATAGAGGGAGTGCGAAAAAGTGGGAGTAAAATGAAATAAGAACGAGAGGAAATAAGAACAGAAAGTACATATAATTAACATATTCATATTATTATTTCTAATTAGTTATATACTGAAATAATTAATGCAGATCATTTAAATAATTTTTCTTTTCTAGTTGTCAGTTACTTGACTTTTATTTATATCAATTCCGTATATTACACGTATAAAGTTAACAGGATTATATAATAATGAATCTTTGCTTGCTTAGTATTATAATAATATTGTTATCTTAAGTGTTCTTTTTTTTCTCTGAAAAATAGGAGTGATGATCAATATTACATAAAACATAGAATTTTATTAGATTAACATCCATGATAACTACTTCATCTTATTTTAATAATTCTTTCGACACGTTATATATAGTATCTTATAATTTTATGTGAATACTCATTAGTATTTATTTAGATAAAATACTTTTAATGGAAACATATCAAATATAAGGACATGAAGGCAAGAAAAAATGTCTTCCTTTTACATTTCTTTTCTTTTCATCACATGAAAAATTGTTTCTTGTATCTGTGTATACATACTCTAGAAATATGTATCTATATATATGAAAGTAAGTAAGATGAGTTTTATTACATGTTAAAAAAGATGGTCTTGTAAAAAATTAGAAATTTTCAACTTAATATTTCTACCAAATTCCTTTTATAGTTTTTCTTCCATAATAGATAATTGAAAAATAATGGAAGTAAATTTTCTGGATCAGTACAGATACTAATCTTTTCTGCAGAAATAACTTTTGAAAACATTATATTCTTCAAAATTTATAGTTCAATTATTCCTTACTTCATTTTCACATCTTTCAATTCGATAAGTTCGTACTTTAGTCAATCTTCTTCGTTTTTGATCAATTGAATTTTGGATCACTATTTAACACTGATTTTTCCTGTAAATAATTATTTTTCAGAATTCTTTTGATCAAGTTCGAAGTTAGACTTTGCATCTTGACTGAAACCATCGACTAACTGATGGATATATATTATCGAATGATACTCCTAAATCCTTCGGTATTTCGTTTTTCTATTTTCATATGAATAACAAACGTTTTTATTCAAGAAACTCTAGTAGTCATGAATCTTCGAATGGTATTGTAGAACGATCTTATCGTGATGCCTTTTTTTGTAATAACCAATGAAAACATAAGTAGGTCAGAATCGAAGTGAAAAACCAGACTTATAGTACATAACAGTCAAATGTCAGTCCAATCTACTGCATAACAAATTCCTTTGTTATGTTTATTTCCTTCCTAAAAAAGAAAAGGATGATTGATTTTGAAATATAATTTAAAGACAAATATTTTACAATACTAGCTACTTTACATAATTTTTTAATCTATTTTATTTCCTATTAAACAAATTAAGAGAAACAAAATAAAATTTCTTACATTTCCTGATAACGTTCCATCTCTGAAAATCAATCTGAGCTATTAATAAAAGTGCAGAACTTTTTTTCAAAACATAAGTTATCTGGCAAATTTAAAGGGAAAATAAACCAATCCGTAAAAGTAAATAAAATGAATAACAGCATAGTAACACATTTCTGATTTGACATCTTCAGTTTTTGTGCTTAAATTGTATAATTGATTTCTAAGCATCATTGGTTGGAGAATTCCGAAATGTTCAATATTATAATCACATATTAACATAATTTGAAAATAAAGAAAAAATACATTTTCTGATGCGAATATTTTACTTAACGTTGTTCCCACCTCACATTTTCTTATGAAGAAATAAAGAAAAAATTCGAAGCTTATAAAAATAATATTACAAGATTATTTATTTGACCGAACATTTAAATTTTATCTTGCTTGCTAATAAAACATTTATAAATAGTGGAATACCAATTAACATGATAGTTCTTTCAAAATATTTTGTCAAGTATGATTGTAGTTTAGATCCATTTTTTTTCTTTTGAAAATTCTTTTGATTTTCTAAAATTTTAGTAATGTTATCTTTCAGACATAATTTTGATACTCTTTTAATGGTGAATATAATTAATTCTTTTGTAATACTTCTTTATACCAAGAAATGTCTTCTTGATGTCCACTTGAAAGACAATTTGTGTTTTGGAATTAATATTTACTAAAAATAACTATTAAAATAAATAATACTATTAATATTATTAAACATAATAAATTAGAATTAATAATATAATAGAAAGTTTCCGAAACTTTAGTATCAGTTTCTTCAAGTTGTTAAGTTTTACTTTAGAAATAATTTGATTTGCTTAATTTTTTAATACGGTGAAAGTTTCCCATTAAACGTGTTTAGAGATTAGTTTTTAGTTTTCATCAACGAATACCACTTAATAAACTTTCCATATGCTAATTTTAGTTGCTAGGCCAAAAATCTAGATTCAATAAATAAATAATATAAATAAAACACAATATGATATATAAGAAATATTTACTATATTAATCAAAGATTTCATAAAAACACATCATATCAACAAGTACTAGCTTAATATCTATTTATCACCTTTCGCCCAAAGTGTATACGACTTGAGCGAAACATGTGGATAGAATATGAACTACAAGCGCAAAATTCTACGATCTTAACCAGATGATAAGTATCCTCATGCGTAGGTTGTATGGATGATAAAATTGGATTATACTTCTCTCTCGCGTTCATAAGCATCGGTTTCGAGTAGATTAGTGTAGGTAAGATTAGTAAGCTGTAAATTCGTACTTTTCGGTCTATCTTATAGATATTTTTTTCTGATGGTAACATGTATTTCGTAGTGTTCCGTATTAAATACGGTGTCGGTACGTACATATTTTCTTTATGATAAATACGTAGAAAATAATAGATATAATTGACGCACATAATAACTAGTATATAAATTTGCGATAAAAAACAAAATTTTGTCGAATGTTTCGTTAAAAATATTATATTATTTTAATATAAATTAAAGCATGAGTATATTTCTATACTAAGATAATGGTACGATAAAGTAACAATAAAGGTGGCATTTTGTTATTTGAAAACCTAGAATTGATTGTTATAAGCACGTTATGCTTCTGAAATATCTGCCGATTCTCACATTGGGAGATTACAAGCTTTATTGGATTTAATATTTTTTGGCAAAAAATACTCGTAATAAAAATAACTATATAGTTCTACTTCTTATCCTTGTTCTTATTAATACACTATTATATTATATATTATTGTTATAATAATAGTAATAGTAATAATATAAAGTAGATTATTCTTACAAATCATAAAAGCAAATCATAAAAAATAACGCTAGAAGAGAAACCTTATAGATGATATAAACTCGTGTTTTCATCTTTATGAAAATAATATATAATATGTATGTAAATATATGTTTATTAATTGTTATTTTTGAAAAAATATTATATTGTTGTTTTGTATTTTGTGTTAATATAAACATATATAAATAATATAACATACTATTACTAAACTAATTAATATTAATTGTTATTTCAGATCTTTAGATTAAATAATTTTAATATAGAAGACATGTAAACTGTTATTCAATGTAATTTTTTATTATTAATAATTAAAGTTTAATAATTTGTATCTTTAATTAATTTTTATTAATAATTTAATAGTTAATTATAACTAATATTTAAACTATTAAAAATTATTAGGAATTAATCTTACAATTTTTTAAATGAAATATTTGAAGAAATTTTGACTATAGTTTCGGCTATAGTTACATAGGTGGCTAATCGAATGATTGAAAAATATTAAATGTATTTTGCCGAAATGAATATTGGTGTGCCGACGCTAATCATTGGAGTATGTAATTTGTTGATAAGATTATTAAAAGGAGATATATTAATCACTTTGTCTGTTCGTTTCTAATGAGAAAACTCTATATGTGCGATCTGATAAAGAGAAAGAGAAAAATGCAACATTATCTCAAGTGAAGTTTCCACGTGTAATATGTTCATAACTAGAGGTCACGAAAAGAAAAATAACTCGATATCAATCATTGATTATTATATACATAATTGAAATAATCTTAATATGCTTATCGTATGTATTTCCATTTTTTCCTTCCACTCTTATTTCAGATCTCTCTCTCTCTCTCTCTCTCTCTCTCTCTCTCTCTCTCTCTCTCTCTCTCTTTCCTATTCCTTTTATCTTTATGCACTACTTCACCATCTTTCTCTTTCTCCTTGTTTTTCCCTCTTTTTCATTTTTTTACTGAAGTAATTAGTCTTGTATGATGTTCCGCACATCCTTATAGAAATATTTTATTAATTCACAAGATTTTTTCTTAACGATCTTTTTATTTGGCTTATTCAAAAATAAGGAATATATAAAAGACGAGATTATTTTACAAACGGATTCTGTTGTATCGATTTCAATGACCATGATATAATCTTGTGGACTGTTACTCTTTCAAAAAAATACCTTTATCCAGATATTATAATAGAGAAGATATCGTGGTGTATTTAATAGTATAAGACTAAAGTCTCATTACGAACTGAATTCTCATATTGCTCTTACAATCAATGATCATTTACATCGTTACATCTCGCTCGTTCCAATATACCAAATTCCATTAATAGAAAATTAATATATTGCTCCACGACATGTCGTACGTGATGGTTAAAGAAATGGTTAGTTAAAAGAAGAGTATAGAAAAAAAAAATCTATAAGTATGCATTCTTATGTTTTTACTAATCTATAAAAATACTAATTTATAAGAATTTTGAAATCAGTAATAAGGCTGACCTTCAACTGCTTTAATAATTACTTATTAATTATATCAAATTATATAAAATAATGAAATGCTAGTAAACGGTTTTTGTACCGTTTTTATATTATACAGATAATAATTTGTTTCTGCTACAGATTATATAATATCGTTTACAGAATTCGTGAAATATATATTTTAGTTATGCACGTATTATATACGTGTGTATGTGTGTGTATGTATATGTATGTATAATTAATTTTTTTTCAAATTACAGTTTTATTGTTTCTATCGGTTTTAACGTAATGTTCATTTTTAGTCCAATTTTTTTAACTGTTATTGGCTTATTTATTTTAATTATAAATATTTTTGTCAGGGTAGCAATTATTATTATTATCTTAACATAGCAAATTGTTGAACTAAAAAAATAAAATTAATTGTAAATGCATTTTGTTCTTTAACTTTATGAAGTACAATTTCAGAAATCTATTAGAGTATGTAATGACCTATGCAATTTCTTCGACCGTAACTGAATGAAATTAACGAAACGGAAAGAAATTTGAGGGATTATTTTTCCTCGGTAGAAACTTATCTGGATCGAATAATAACGATTGGCGCCAATAATTTTCATTACGATGGAGATTATATATGAAAAATATCGTAAAACTTCCTTTCGGGATAGTCCAGTTTTAGTCCATATTACTACTAAATAATGTACTAGCATTATTAAAGATAAAAAAGTATGACTATTTTATATATAGAAATACCCTCTATATTTTGCGTTATTTCCCGAGCGATTACAGGACCTGCAGGAAAAAGATAACGTTTTCTTTATCACTCGTTCCAAACGTTTCATATTTTTAATATCGTCATGTGTTATTGGAACATGTTTCGGATCGCTCGAGCTGTAAATTTGATTCAGTTCCTCAAATATTTTGTTCTTTGTGATCAAAGATGTGAAAGAGATGATAAGACGTTAATATGAAAATAATTTTCCTTATATAAATAATTACAAATAATTAAGTATATGTAATATACTTATGTATTTGATGGAATGTAGCAAGCATTAAAAGTATAAAGCTAATAATAGTAGCTGAAGTATCGCTTCCTTGAAAAGAAATGTGTCTCTAATTTTATTCAATAAATAAAAGTTGATTGCAACCTAATAATAAATGTGACTTACACCTATAGTGGTAATATTGATTTCATCCCGAATATCTTCCTTCGAATATTTCCCTCCTTCATGCGATGATTCGAATAAAAGATTGAGAAGAAAGCTTGGCTTTTGTTCTTGAAACATAAACACGCATACGATCTATTATTAATAATAATAAATTTAAGACATTTTAATGAATTATAATAGAATTATATATTTTAGTGAAAAAATTAAAATTTTAATGAATTAATGAAAGATGAAAAATAATATCGTGCTGTTATCGTGTGTAGATACTTATTTTTATTTGAATTTTCCTCTGTCAGTTTTCGATTGAATTTACTTCACAACATAGATTCCTTCTTTCCTTTGATTATCTTTACGAACAAAAAATAATATACATCTATATATATGAAAATTATAATACTAAAATACTTTAATGTTAAAAGAATTAAAACAATTTAACAAATGTTTATCTAAAAGATACATTGCTTGTAAAGGGTTGTATTATCGAGGTATGATAAATACGATCAAAATTTTTTTTCCATAACAGTGTTGTACAAAATTATATTTTGATGTTATCATAATTTAAGGATCCTTTGCATAGCTATATCCATCAAACTGTAGAAAGAAATCAAACACGAATTATAAATAAGGAATAAAACAATTCAAACATATGAAATTCAATAGTATTATCATTAAATAGATTTAACTAGTTTGCAATTCTCACTGTTCAGCGAATATAGTCAAGTATTAAACATGTTAACTTTAATAAGGAACGTAACAGAATTATAATAAATTAATACAAACGAATATAAATTTTATAAGCGTTTTAAAATTTAAAAATCTTGTCATATATTATGTCCAATATACAGCGAAAAACGTAATGGCAAAAGTCTAATTTTTTTCAACGAAAATTTCTAATTTTTTCATTAAAACGATAGAATGATTAACGAATACACCCATATGTGACTTTACATATTTTTTAAGAAAAACTATTTAATAATTTTCAATAAGGATTCCACACGGATTTTGCAAATCAATTTGGAATCTTAAATATAGCATTAAGAAATAAAATAAGAAAACAAAATAAAAATAACATGAATTTATGAAAAATTATTAAAATAACGATGATGGTTCTTATTTTGATATATTCAGGATTGTTTACTATAATAAGTAATTTCATGCTTAACCATGCATGCTATAATAATTGATAATTTTTACTTACATTTAGAAATTGATTAACTATGTCTAAAAGAAAAATTATAAATTAAAATCGGATAAAATGTTTAAATATATAAAATATTAGTTAAAAATTTATCTTCGTTATGACAAATAAAGAAATGAGCATTTTCAATAATTGAATATGTTTTGAATCCAGGAATTTTTTGATCCTATTATACAGGTGGAATTTATTTAAAAAATATTGTACTATTTTATAGAATAATCCAATCAGTATTGTTATAATAATAATCAATATTGCAATGAACTCCATGATGAATTGAACCAATTAGGGTTTAGAAACAATTTAATAAAAATAAAAAAAGTCTTATAATCGTAATAATTGTTGAAATACTCTGTTGGCACAACACAACGACATATAGTATCTATCTGTTTTAACGGAAACTGAGGATGAAAGAGGAAAATGAGTAATATTGAAAGAATACGAAATACGGACTTCGTCGCACGATTAAAGCTTATCTCAGAAAATTCTTATTCGATTGGGCAAGAAGATATTACGAAGTTCGGAGAAGGAATCAATATTTAATTCCATATATAATTCTTTTTTTTTAACACAAGAAATGCGATAACAGAAAGTGTTGTTAAGTTGTTATTTGCTTTTTCATTGGTATGATGAATATGTTATAAATTTCCACTTTTTACTTTAATATTTGTTTCTACCTTAATTTTTACTTTTAGCTTAAAGAACAGTAATTATCTTGTTTATTATGCAAAAAAGAATTATTTCTTATTTTCATTCATGAAAAATATTTCTTCTATATATATAGATATTAATAATGAATAAGGTATCCATCCAATTATATACATAGTATTTCGTAGCCGCATTTCCGAATTTATTCTAAATAAAATAAGGAATTAAAAAAAAATACTGGTCTATCCAAACAGATATTAACTAATCGGAAAAAATAATACTCTCAAATTGCTTTCGATGATCGTAAAAAGAAAACGTTCTATTGTGAACGAATTAATAAAGTATGTATTAATAAACAAACTACATCTATAGTAAAATTATTGATAGAACGAAGGAAAGTATTACATATTTATTTTCGATAATTTTTCATGTAAGCGTTTTATTACAATTTGCACGAAAGTTATATTCACAAATTTACAATATTCACTATCTGTATAACTTACATACTATCAATATATAGCTTACGAGATATTCTATTGTAAGATTTCATTCTTGATAGATGTGGTTAGATTCGTGATAATGTTGTCATGCACTAAATTCTTTGTTAAAATTATTTCAATTTATTGATCCAAAGAGTTCCGATCGAACGATACAATGATAATATATAGTAAGCGAAAAAGATACTAATGGTAGTCATAATTTTATATGTCCTACGATTTCTTCAACTCTGATTGAAACACATCTTATAGTGTTATTGTAGATTTATCAACAGGTTTGTATTCTTTTATTTTTATTCACATCTGTTAAGGAAATACAGAATTATGATAGTTTTGAATTTACATTATATTTTTATATAAATAATCCTAAATTTTTTGGATGGAAATGTAACAATTGAAAAAATTAGAATAGTAGATATAGAAATATTTTATAATTTTTGTAAAATAATTTTTTGATATATTTTGTTCGCGTTATTTCCAAGATTGCAATTAGGATCATTATGATATTGCGAACATTGTTATTTATATTCGAACCTATTTGGTGAGCATCATAATGCCGTAAATCAGAATAGATCATAGAATCATTAATATACAATAAATGATAACAAAATGGGAATTAATAATATTTTTTTTAATTATAATAATTTGCCAGTGCATAAGAGAATAAAACTTAAATGCAACAGAGAGCATGTAAAGAACAAGTATATAAATAATTACATTAACTACAAATTTTTAATAAATAAGGATTTAGGATAGCTTCTAACGAAAAGAGAAAATCACGATGGAAGAATATTGTTGCCTCACACGACTCTCAAAGTCTTTGGAATGGTAATATTTTGGGCTTCTTTAATTCTGGATAAAAAAACGAGCGACAAACGAATAATTACAATCGTAAATATTCTTGAAGAAAAAAATATTTTTTTTATCATCATATAATATAATTAATTATAATACTAAAGTAATGAATTGACAATACATATGAAATTAAATAATATGTTATAAAAATAAACTACAAAATTAACAAAATTTGATGTAACCTAATGAAATTATTCTTTAAGTAAATTTATGTTCTGAAATAATAGTTACAACGCAACTATATACATACTTTTTGAACCTAATATAAAATTAAATATTTAGTATTGAATGGAACGTTTCGTATTTATAAATGTTTTAATTACATTTATAATATATATAAAAATTATATTTCAGAAAAACTTTGAAATAAATGTTAAATTAAGATTTAAAGACATTTTCTTTACTTTTATATTAAATATTTTTTGTTTAGACTTTATGCATTTTGTTTATAATAAAATAATTCTCATCGCAATATTTTCAGAATTTCTATAGTCGTTTCATTTTTATATGATTTTAAAGATTGTTTTTATTTTATTTTTTTAATTCCAAAAAAAAACGCTTAGTGCGAATGAAAAAGTTAAAATTATGAAATAGTTAAAGTTAAAAAATAGACCGTAATAGACATGAGTAAGTTGCACTATGTAAAAGATAAATAGAATCATTGCTTGTGTAATTTGATGATCAATTCGCACGAAGAGTCTGCTCCCGTGTATTCTTAATCGAGTTCTTAAAAGAGTTATAGATCCGTTAGTAACGATGAACAAGGGCGGCAATACAAAGCTAGAAAACAATTGAATGTTTCCAACAAAAAAACACTCGCCGATAGAGATACAGCCATAAAGAATGTTTCGTGAATCGAAATAATAATGTGTTTTGAAGTATTGAGATACAGTTGTGATATGCATGTTTCCTTAGTCATATGTAATAAGCTATTTGTTGCTCCTTTATCAAAATTTCTCATAGCAACTTGTCCGGAGAAAACGACATTGACCCGAGATCTCATTTTGTATAACTTTTTCACATTAGACGAAATCAGTCACGTGTTGATACGAATTTTATGAAGATTCATCGTACAAACAATTTATGTAATATGTTGTGATATGCATCACGATATTCGTATTGAGGCTATCTCAATAAGCCGCATCGATGTTCTCCTAAAGTAATGAGAAGGAGGAGCTGGAAGAGAATGCATCGTCGGTCGTTTTTCGCAATTTTCTGCCGGTTCGAAAACTAAAAAATTATATCAACGTTTTATTTTGCAAATATTTCAGCGAGTGAGATATTGCGGCATTTTGTTTACCAACCGATAACGTACTCGTTTACCAACGCGATGAGTAAAGAGTGATGGTGATATTTCGTTCAAATAACGTTCAATAACGTTCAAATAAGCTTCACATTTCTCTGTTCACTGTTTAACAATTGACTTTTATATCTTTTTATATAAAAATTTATTATTTGCAACGAAGAACCAAATGAAGAACAGTTTATTTTACGAAGGAATTTTGCATTAAGCAAGTAAAAATTTGCTGATGTAAATTCTGATCGAGTGAACAAAATTCATAAACTGTAATATTTCAGTAACGCTTATTTTTGTCTTCATTCCTCACTTTTTGTTGTGACCGTAAAATTCAACGATTAAAACTCTACGATCATGAAACTATCAAAGAAAAAATATTATATCGCTTCTACAATTTTTAATCGATCAAATTCACCAGTAACGTTGATTCCTATTATTGTAACACTAGTTGATTGTTTTATAAAATAATACAATCCTTTTTAAATTAATTACATATGTAATTATGTACAATATGGTGAAATATATATATATATATATATATATATATATATATATATATACATATATATATATGGACACACACTTGATTATTTGTCATTATTTATATAATGAAAATTATTTTCATATTAACTTCTTGTCGTCTTTTTCACATTTTTGGTTACCAAGAAGAAAGTATACGAGGAACTATATCAAATATATAGTTCAAGCGCTCCGAAACATGTTCCAATAATACACGATGATACTAAAAGTATGAAATTTTTATAACGAGTGTATTACCCTTAATATACTATACTTATACTATTCAATTAATTATTAATATTATAATTGTCGAGTTTTTTATAATTTTAGCAAATCGTACATGACTTTCAGACATTAAAAAGACAATAGAAAGGAAAAATTTCTTCTTGTTCTTTTTTCTTCTTTATTGATAAACTGTAGGATTTAAGCCTTAGTTTAGAGTATCTATGTTACTGTAAATGATTTATTAAATAAGAAGTCAATGAGCCTCGTTTAACCAGAATAGAAACTTCCTTTCGTCTGTATATTCGTTGAATACCTGATGCTCGATATTTCAGAAGTAAAATTCAACTGACGTGCTTTCTCGCATTCATGCCTAGTATTTTATATAAATAATCATGCGTTTTTCCCAATCGCTCGCTCGTTTCTGTTATCGCTTTCTATTATGCACATGTTTATGTTTCAACATTTAAGCAAACGAACTGCATTCAGACAAGTGTATATAACAGAAAAAACTGTATAGAAAAGAGATTATATCTTGTTTATCATTCCAATGAAGAATCAAATAACAAGAGTTTCATAATATAATGCTCTGTTATCGTATTCTTTGTATTTAAAAAAGGAGATGACTACTGAGAATTTATTTTTTTACTCCAATGCAATTTTTTTTTAATTTTATAAAAATTTGTTAATGTAAGTTCAGATCGCATGAGCAAAGTCTGTACTTCGTATTCTTTAAATATTCCTCGTTTCATCTTCTATCCTCATTTTCTGTCAAGATTGTTAAGTAGGCTGAATCGTTGTACTATGCGAACATAGTATCTGTAAATCTCAACAATTGTTATTACGATTATAAGATTATTTTTATTTTTATTAAATTGTTTCTAAACTTTCTAATCGATTCAATTCATCATGGAGTTCACTGCAATATTGATTGTTATTATAATAATACTAATTGGATTATTCTGTGAAATTATACAATACTTCTTAAATAAATTACATATGTACAATACGATCAAAGGAATCCCGGGTCCAAAAGCATATCCAATTATCGGAAATGCTCATTTGTTTATTGGCGATACCGAAGGTAAATTTGTAACTGATATCTTTTACATTTAAATATTTTACTCGGATTTTATTTCTAATCTTTCTTTTAGATATAGCCCAACAGTTTTTAAATATTGGTAGGAATTATCATTCATTGTGGCGTATATGGATGGGCACGAGATTACTTGTAATGGTAGACGATCCTGAATATATCAAGGCAAGATCTATTTGTTTTAATGATTTATAATAAATTTATAGTCTTTTTATTTTGTTTTCTTTTTTTTCTCAAGATTCTATTAAGTAATCCAAATATTATTGACAAGAGCAAGGATTATAAATACATAAAACCTTTTGCGGGCAATGGTTTGTTTTCTGCTCCAGGTGAGGTAAACGTATTCTACATTATTTAGTAATATATAGTTATTAAGTAATTATAAATAGTATATATATATATTTATACACATTTAAATATTAATTTATGTAGAAACTTTAAGAGTAAAATATTTTTTCCTCTTTATACGTATATAAAAATAAATGTATTATAAGAATATACACAAGAGCTTCTCTCGCTCTCTCTCTCTCTCTCTCTTTATTTCTATATATGAAAAAAATAAGTAGAAAATGTAAATTAAGTGTTGCTTTTCTTCCGACTTGTAGTATCAACGTGGAATCCTCATCGAAAATTATTAAATAAAATTTTTCTTAAAGAAGATGTAAAGTTGCATATGGATGTACTCGTCAACCATTCTATCACTTTAATAGAAAAATTGGAATCTTTAATTGGAAAAGAAATAGACGTTTTCCATTACGTATTTCGCTGTACATTGGACATAATATATGGTAAAATTTCAAAATTTTTAAAGGTTTATAAAATTTATATTTATTTCTATGAATTTATAATAATTTTATTACATTCCTTATCGAAAGATGGTGTACTTGATACTCAACTAAATTTCTTGGCCAATCAGAATTGCAAAGTAGTTGAGTCTATTGAATGGTAATAATAATGAATTTTTTATATTTGAAATATTTTATTTTTTATTTATAATTCATGTTTTGTTTCCTTCTTTAGTTTGATGGATATAGCTGCGCAAAGGGTGTGTAAATTATGGTTACAACCGAATATAATTTTTTATAATACTTCAATGGGAAAGAAATTTCAGACATGTTTATTCTACCTGGATAATGTTACAAGCAATGTATATTTCAAATAAATATTTTTTAAATTATCTCCTTTCTTCTAAAAATTAGAAAATTTAATATTATATTGTCTATATATTATTTTTTGTTTGCAAAGATAATCAAGAGAAAAAAGGAATCTATGTTGAGAAGTATAATTAACAAGACGCAGCAAAGTTCAGGTAATAATAAACACACAATGCAATGTTACTTTTTATCTTTTTTGATACCAATAAAAGATCCTTTTTATTTTTCAAGAACAAAAGCCAAGGATACTTCTAGACTTTTTATTCGAATCATCGCATGATGGAGGAAAATATTCTGAACAAGATATCCGAGATGAAATCAATACGATTGTTATAGCTGTAAGTCGTATTTATTATTTAGTTGCAATAAAACCTTGTTAAATGTTGGATTTGTCAAAAGTTGGATAAAAGTGTCTATTTTTATTTAGGGAAGCGATACATCAGCTACTACCATTAGTTTTGTACTTTTAATGCTTGCTACATTCCCTGATATTCAAGTATGTACATATCATATATACTGAATTATTTGTAATCATTTATACGAAGAAAATTATTTTCATAGTAACTTCTTATCATCTTTTTCACATCTTTAATCACAAAGAACAAAGTGTTCGAGGAACTGAATCAAATTTACGGCTCGAGCGATCCGAAACATGTTCGAATAACACATGATGATATTAAAAATATGAAACTTCTGGAACGAGTAATAAAGGAAACGTTACGCCTCTTTCCGGCAGGTCCTGTGATCGTTCGGAAAGCAATGCAAGATATAAAAGGTATCTCTACATATAAGATAATAATTATTATACTTTTTTATTTTAATAATATTAGTACATTAATATTAGTACGTAATAATATTAGTACATTATTTAGTAATAATATTTATTTATTAATTATATCAAGTGACAAAAAACTGGACTATACCGAAAGGAAGTTCTGCGGTATTTTTCATATATAATCTCCATCGAAATGAAAAATATTGGCCCCAACCACTAATATTCGATCCGGATAGATTTCTACCAGGGAAGATGCATTCTACCAATTTCTTTCCATTTAGCTACGGACGGAGAAATTGCATAGGTAATTAGTATATAATTAAAAATAAGAATATGTTTTATAGATCATTGAAATTGTATTCCATAAAGTTATAGAAAATGCATTTAGCATTGATTTCATTTTTTTTAGGTCAAATATTCGCCATGTTAGAAATGAAGGTAATAATTGCTTCCTTGTTAAGAAGATTTATCTTCAAAATAGATCGTCCGGTAGCTATTGAAAAAATTTTGATAAAAATAAATATTTCATTAAAACCGGCGAGTCCTATAAAATTAAAATTGGAAAAAAGAAATTAATTAAAATATGTTATATATATATATGTGTGTATATATATATATTATGTATGTTATATATATATATTATATATTATATATTATATATATATATTATATATTATGTATGTTATATATATATATATATATATATATATATATATAATGCATACATACTATATATATACAAAACATGTTCTATGCGTGATAGTAGATAATTTGTAGCAGATATAAGTTATTAATAGAATAAAATAAGAACTCTACAAAAACTATAAAAGGATTTCATTATTTTATACAATTTTGCATAATAAATAATCAACTGATAAAGACTTTGAAGATCATTATTACTGCTAATTTTTAAATTCCTATAAATTGGTTTTTTAAAGATTTGTAAAATTTCAAACATATATCCTTATCAATTTTTTTGTATGTATACGATTTACGATATCAATTAATCCTTTCTTTCAGTACAATATGTCGTGGGGCAATGATTTAATTTCCTGTTAATGAGATGTAGAATTTTGGAATGGGCGAAATATAATAATGTAAATGATCATTGACTGAAATAGCAATATCGACATTCTGTCCGTAATGATACTTTAATTCAATACTTACACTACTGCATACAACGCGATTAACGGTAAATTTATTTTATAATATCTCAATAAAGACCTTTTTTTTAAAAAATGTACGGTTTACAAGATTATTTCATGTTTATTAAAACTAATACAACAGAAATCTTCTTTAAAAAGTAATTTCGTGTATTTATTCTGCTCTATTTAACAGCCAATTAGAGAAATCGTTAAGAAGAAATCTGATAAATTAATGAAATCTTCTTACAAAGTTGTACGGAACATTATACGAGTCTAATTGTTTAGTCGAAGAATGAAGGAATAGAGAGGAAGGGGTAAAAAGAGAAAGATAATGAGATAGAAATAGAGATAGATAGAGAGAGAGAGAGAGAGAGAGAGAGAGAGAGAGAGAGAGAGAGAGAGAGAAGGAGAGAGAGAAATGAGATAAGAGTAATAAAGAAGAAGAGGCGTACATACGTTCAGCATATTAAACTTATGACAATTATGTATACAATAAGCGATGATGGATCATGAGTTATTTTTCTTTCGGTAGAAAATAAATAACTCATGATATATGCGTAATATCTATTAATAATAATACAATAATAAGCGTAATATCTATTATTTGTGAAAACTTGTCTTAAGATAATGTAATTATGAATGTTTGCATTCTTTCTCTTTCTCTCTCTTTCTCGAAAATCAGAATACTCAATTCAAATATATAAAACTTTCTCCTAAAAAATGAACAGATAAGATGATCAATGTATCTCCTATTAATAACTATCGACAAGTTACACGATGCAATGATTATAATATTTACGGATATTTATGTCGACAAAATACTTTTAGTATAAAAAAATAAATTGAAAATAGTTCATTTAACAAAACAAATGCAAGAAATCAATCGAGTCAAGAGTATATTCGCAAATTTAGTATTGACTAATATTGAGAGAGGAAGTCGAAAAAAGTCCTAAACTCCCTTCTGATTTAAAAAATTGACTGTCGTCCACGAATAGTTCGTGTAAGTAATCTATTTTGAATTTAATTCCTGGCTGGTCTCGTCGAACAAATATATACATATATACATACACACACACACAGTTCCTTATATAATTATTTATATAATAATTTCTTAATAAAAGTATTTTATGGAAATGATTATCGTTATATATTATAACCTATTTATACCTAAATATACCTAAATCAGTACAATATACAACGTATTGATACTATTATTAAAATCAGACAAATTATTATATATTATTTATATTTCTTATAAAAATTCCTCATGTGCGATCTCAGTTTTACGATCAGCGCAAGAAAGAAACAGAAAAAATGTCAAGTATTCATTATTAGATAATTAGTAAATTTCAACGTGTTATATCTATGATGTAATATTTATTACGTTGTTATAATAATTATCATTATTATTATTACAAGAAATACCCAAATTTTTCATTGGATACATCATGCCAAGTTCGCGATATCGAATTCGACGATAGTGTGCTTCTTCCAACTTTTTTTAACATAATTATTTGTTTCACACATTATCTCATTAATGAGTTTATCTATAACATATAAGTTAAAAAAAATCATTGTATTATATTTGATGATATTTGGAGTCTTGCGAGTTTTTTTCCGGGTACAAACTATATTTTTGCTTATATTTTTTTTGGATTCTGTGTATATTAACCAACTTGTTATGTCTTCTGCGCTATCACTTTCGGTTTTACAGTCACTGTCTATTCTGATTTTTCGCTTTCTTATAGTTCGTATTTTATTGCTTCATTACTGCTTTCGTCCACTTCAATATATATAAAGATGATCTTGTCGCCTTACAAAGAAAAATTAAATTCATCTTCATTTGAATCGATGATTTTGAATGAATGATTTTATTTTTAGAATCCGTTTTTATTAAACTTTGAAATTTCCAAAACTTCCCAACCAATTTTTTCCAACGATCGTCGAATCTGAACTAACGTTGGAGACATTGATCACGGTCTAGAATTCTTTCAAATAATCAAATAATTTTATTGCCATTTCGAAGTGCTTTATATTACACTTTCTAAAAAGATATACGAAGAGTTAAGAAATTTGTTCATGGTCTGATAATCCCTCGAGGTTCTAATATCTACGTAATATAAATAAGTGTTGCCGCATAAAATTAATCTAGCTGAGAGACGAATTATAAGTGTAAAGGGTTAATATGATAAAATCCTATCGATTCTACCATAACTTGTTAATTCGGTTCTGTTGAGTGCTGCGCTTTCTCGACGAGAGCAGGTTTTCGCACGGCTCCTTTTCTTTGTAGTTATTTGAGCGATCGCGCGCAATCTACAAATTCGACATTCTATCAAGGTTTACCTGCTAGTTATTTTTTCCTAATTGCATTTATGTGAAATTCCAGAGTCATATAATCGCTTAAATAAAAATTGTATGCTCGTTTACGCGCTTGCGATATCGTTAGACATTCCGGCGCAATAATCTTGCTATAAGTTCGCTTTGAATTATTTTAAATCGATCATTTCGATAGCCATCTTATTTTTTTGTCTTTATGCACTCAGATGCACGTACCTTCGCCGAGAATTATTGGTGAAATCAATATGTCACATTTTTGTTTCGAAAAATTGATACGAAAAATTTTATTCTAATATATTCAATGAAACTACTGTTTGAACGGGTTCTCGTCATTTCACTATATTTATATAGAAATGTTTGTACCACTCATAAATTTACAAACTTTAAATTTTTATTCTGGAAGATTATAGAAAATAAGTAGCTTGTACACTGTTTAAAAACACAAAAAATTTTAAACACAGAAATTTCCACTTTTTTTGATATACGTAAAATAACAAACAGCAATCGAATCGATCGAATTTGTATCTTTCATATTTTCTTCTTATTAGGTTTCATTCGGTTCCATTTTTTCATTAAGTCAGATAAATAATGAAATATGTATATATATATATATATATATATATATATATATATATCCACAGCTTAGTAGTTATTAGTAAATTAGTAGTAGATTAGTTTTGTTAATGAATTATATTGGTATTATTGTAGAACGAACACAAAAACATTCCGACTATCGTCCGATATATGGCGATAGCGTATGACCTAGTCCTTATTAAACTTAGCTCCTTACTCTACACGTTACAATTTGAATGATGAAGTTCTTATGCCACTTCCTTGAATAGCTTAGATCGACGTAAACCATTTTATTCCTACCCTTGTCTATTTTAAAGAGCTATTATCGAGTATGTAATTTCAATAATTTATAAAAATATGGTATTATCTACTGAATTTCTTTCTCTTTGGTTGAATGCTAGGAAATTTTTCGAACGATCTTCGCCGGTTAAAAACTTGTCGTACGGAAATCAAAGGTTCCGTCTAATTTTTATCATTTCGATCAAGTTTGTAGTTGAAAAATTATAGCGGAGCTTTTATGATCCAATTTTCTGTCGCTTGATAAAATTTTCAATAAAAATAAGTATTAATGTTGGATAATATATTAAGAAGAAATAATAATTTTAAATGATAAAAAAATACGAAAATTATTATTTCAATTAAAGAAAAATTCATTTTCAGCAATAACCATCCTATTAATTAGTAGAATATCTTGCTCAAAATATTTCCTTTCGCCATGTTTGAATAATAGATGGAGAAATATGTTTTGTTTTTTCTTGCCACGATTTCTACTATCCTTGTATTTTAAGAAAAATTAAAGAAGGAAGAGAAAAGCAAGTCTTATTTAAAGTATACAAGGTATGGACTTTGCTTCCTCGGTCATCTTACATCGGTAAATTTTTATTTTTGCAGAAGGAGCGACTAAGAATGATTTCTGTCGGAACATTTTGTAAATATTAAAAATGTGATAGTGATTGCATAATACATTTTTCAATTGGTTCATCATTGTGATGTTAAATTTGTTACAGACTTGACTTTTTATTCGTTTTTTATTTTAATATATATTTCTACTATAATCTATAATTATATATATTTATTCTGAAAACAGAAATTCCGTGTTTTTATTCTGGAAAAGTATTATATAATAAATCTGGACATCAAAAATAATTTTCTGATTGTATAGTATCTAAGAATAATAATAATATATTAAAAATAATAACAATGTATATAAGAAAAAAGGAATACATGTGTACATTGATACGTTACAGAAAATATTCTCTCTTCTATATTTTTAATAAATATGTTGGATAAATATTTGCATTATATTATTAATAAATATGTTGAAAATTAGTAAAATAACATATTTTATTCGTAAACTGACCAAGTTCATTTTTCGTTTGTTGTTTTGTTAGTTTTATAGTCCTATCAATGTTTTCTTACTTTTGATTTCGTTACGGACGAAAATCTTACATATTGCTTCCTTAATAAAAATTAGTTTTTCAAATGTATGTATTATTTTTTTAAATAAAATTAAATATCTTTTACTTATCAATAAGATTATTCATTATATTAGTTTCACTTTAACGAATGAGTTTCGAATTTTATATGTATCGTAAATGTTCATTCATTTGTTGATTGGTTAAAATATTAAACATCCACTACTTCCTATCGATCTTAACCAACTTAGTCAATAAACAATTTCATTATATAGAAATTTTTTAAATATAAATAATAAAAGTTTTCATCTTGGCTGATACATTAATCATTGTACTCAACTTTTTATGCTTTCATACGAATAAAGCTAATACTATACTCGTACAATTGAATGTATTCTGAAATTTATTTTATTTATCGTTGATATTTTGAGAATGCATACTCTAACATAAATTACTATTATTAAAAATTTCCATCATTATAAGTTTATAATGTATAGCGTAGAGAAATAATAGTATTTATCTGGAGATATTCTTTTTCAGTTCATACATACATACATTATAAATAATTCTTCATAAAAATACCAAAAACAAATTACTTCGCATATAATAGTAGTATGTGTTACGTAGATCGTTTTCTTTTACTTGAGCTGCAAATTTTTTATGCACGGTTATATACATATCTTAATATAATACACTTTTAATCATTACCTACACATTATATAGTATAAAGTTTTTATAAGATATTTATTGAATTTATAAGACATCAGTGAGATATAAATTCTTATTTCGTTATATTAATTACATCACTCTGATCCGTTATATACTTGATCAGTAATGATGAAATAAAATTTGCTCTCTGATGTGATATAAAATCAGCTATTACTATTTGCAAAATCAAAAAATGTAATGACGAAGGCATTGCGGCATAAATATATCAAAAGATCAAAAACACTATAAAAATAAAACAGAATCGACGATTTTGCAGTAGGATAATATGAACTACTGCAACACTCGTGCGTACGCATATTTTTCTCTCTTTCTTTTTTCCTTTCTTTTTGGCAGAATTATCGCTATTTTCTCTCTCTCTCTCTCTCTCTCTCTCTCTCTCCCTCTCTCTCTTAGCCTTCTTATTCCTCTTTCACACATTTTTTTATCGCATAAGTGTCGTTTGCTTCACTGGATAGTTTCTTTAATTCTTGAGAGTGCATTATTCAAAAATATAAGTTTAATTAGTGCAGGTGTTACATTATGATATCAGAAGCAATATGAGTTCGTCTGCGAATAGAACGAATAACTCGAAAATTAATATATTAAACTATATATTCTTTTATGAGTTCGTAGATGATGATTAATGAGAAGATTTTTAAGATTAGAAAGTTTGCTCCGCAATATTTCTGAACGTATCACAAATTTTCGTCAGTCTGACACACCATCTTAATAATCAGGGTCAAAGAACTTTTATCACCGTTCAGTCACTTTTTATCACCTTTTATCAATCGTTCTACTCTATATAAAATCATACCTCATAAACTTTTCCGAGTATTGCGAGGTAGCGTTCTAGCCACTATTATATACTCTTTATACATCAGATTTCTTTCATTATCATAACATGGCCAACTAGTCTCTGACCAGGATCCACACGAAGCTTCAAATAAACTACAACACCTTCATAAGATAGAATATTAGTTAAATACATGAAAGATTAAAATCAACTTTACAAAATCCACACGCGTCACCTTTACTACCAGAAAACAAATATGTTCCTCTATAAAACTAAACAACGATATACTACCGCAGCAAAAAACAATTAAATATCTTAGAGTATACTTAAACAGAAAACTCCTATGAAAAACGCTGTAAAAAAATAGAATTATTAAACGAAAAATATGGAAAACTATTGTAGCTAATCGGAAAAAATCACAACTAACAATTTCTAACAAAACTATTCTCAAACCAATATGGAGGTACAGTCAATATATTTATATCGAATTAAAATATAAAATCGATTGAGAGATAGTGAAACAAAAACCTGAGATCCATTTTGAACGGAGAGTGCTATATCCCGAACAAGCAAATAAATAAAAAAAACTGGTATATTACTGGTAAAAGAAGAAATCGTCAAACACAACAGATCATATCAATAACGACTGAAAATTCATCCTAACAACTTGGCCACGAAACTATTAAACACTACAAATGAACGAGAAAAACTAAAGAAATATCATTTCTTACATATGCCATATAGATTTAGTATATATATATATATATATATATATATATATATATATATATATACCATATATAGACATAAACTAAATTTAGCCTTAGCGATTACTTCATTAGTGACACTATGTGTATTTACGTTCATGTTAATGCAACCTCCACAATAATAGTGTTGAATATCATTGCATAATAGATAGCACCCATGCAGAATACAAACAAAACAGATTAAAAAATAAATTTTGGAATGCATAATTAGGCCGTAAGTCGATATTTATTTCTCATAGACTTGAAAAGAATGTGTATATGAAACGTCTATGAGAGAAGGCAAGAAAGAAAAGTGAGAATGAAAAGAGAAAGGATATCATAGTTGAGAAATGAGGATAGGACATTTGGCCTACCTTAGATACAATCTATTTATTTGTTAGTAACAAGTTATTCGTAGATAACAAGCAGTTCTTAAAAGTTAAATTTACTAGTGCAAACATAAGTGTGTATATTATGTACATATATATATTTGTGTGTGTGTGTATAAGATAATATATATATGTGTATATATATATGTATGTATGTACATATGTATAAGATAAAAAATATTCGCATAATATCGTTCTCATGATGTTTTCTAATCTAAATGGAAATTTGATAAAAAATATTTTGAAAAAATATTTATGACGGCAAATATCGATAATGTTTAATATTGACGTCACATTATAATATCATTTAAAACGAGTTATAATGGCCATCTATTCTTTTCTCATTACTTTTAAAGACCTTTTTCTTTTTGGATGGAAACGAAAAGTGATATCTAGATTGTACATGACCTTCTA
Organism: Vespula pensylvanica; assembly: GCF_014466175.1. NCBI lineage: Eukaryota > Metazoa > Arthropoda > Insecta > Hymenoptera > Vespidae > Vespula > Vespula pensylvanica. The sequence continues at coordinate 3,592,697 of NC_057703.1, forward strand.
CATTAGTACTAAGTCGTATAAATGCTAAATATTTGTTATAATTTTCTTTTTAATCGTCCGTGAAAAGAGAATGAATATTTTTAATGATCTATGAAAGGAATACTTATTAATTTTACAATTAATACGAAGTTAAATTATAGCAGCACTCAGATGAACGAACTGGCGTAACTTTATATGATTCCAAATTGGATCTGTATGACTCCTTATAATGTTTAAAGAAAGCATTTTACTATTTTACTCATTTTTTAAAAATAAATAATATGACTATATCTAAAAGAATATAAACCATTACATCATTTTCTTTATTATTTCATAACAGAGAAGTTAATATTTTAAATATTATCATTAAATATTATCATAAATATATCGGATATTTAAATATTATGTTAAATAATACTAAAATATTATCGTCTATATCGTAGCATCAGATTCGATCTTCAGTATAATTTTCTGGAAATAAAAAAAAAATACGATATAGTGCAACATGACCTTTCATGAATATGTGCATCTTATTGGACAGTTTGATATCAGATTAAATTCTGTACGATCCTTTGAATTATTGTACGATCCTTTGAAAAAGTTGATGCCGGTGTTCTTCGATAGAACGAAATATTTCTTGTTATATTCATTATTCATCATGTGTATTCATAGCGAACTCTGTTATAATCCAATGCCGTAATAGAAATAGAGATCGTAATCTCTTATTAAGTGAAGGAAAAATTAAAATAATTAGCAAATAATTTTTTAATTTTACTGAAGAAATGAAATATTAATTTAAAGAAATATATAAGAAAACAAAAAAAAATCTATTTTAAAATTTATGTACATAGGTTAAATCTATGATAAAGAAAGTTTTATTTCAACATTAAACAAACACGTGAATTTTTTTAAATAATACATTTATACTTTTAAAATGAGAAAAACGAATTAGGTAGAATAAAAAGATTAATAAAAAGTAATATAGAAGGTACAGAATAAATAACTGAGTTTTCGTAATGAGTTAAGCGTCCAAAAGATAGAGATGTAGAAGACCATAGAAGATATAGAATAAATGTATGATGGTACGTATCGCACCTTATATTCTATTCAGTTAGAGAGAGACAGAGAGAGAGAGAGAGAGAGAGAGAGAGAGAGAGAGAGAGAGAGAGAGAGAGAGAGAGAGAGAGAGAGGGAGAGAGAGAGAGCGAACGCAAAATTTATTACTACATTTTGTTTCAATCTTGGACTGAACAATAAGATTTGTGTAATATTTATTTACAAGATTTCTTCTTTTCTTAACGAATCTTCTAATTGATTGTTAAAAAGTAAGGAATATATACAAAGTAAGATTATTGTTTACGAACGGATTATGTTAAATCGATTTCAATGACCATGAAATAAACTTGTGGACAGTATACTACTTGAAAAATGGCATTTATTAATATTGAGAGATATACCAATCTCGTCGTATTTAATAGTATAAGATTAAAGTTTCATAACGAAATGAATGCTCATATTAAGTCAATGCTCTTCTACTCAATGGTCATTTATATTGCTCTATGACAATGTATCTACGAACCTAG
>NC_057703.1:3594358-3603131 GCF_014466175.1 Vespula pensylvanica
TATTTTCATAAAATAATACGTAGCGAAGAACTTTAAATTCTGAATTGAATTTGAATTTAGCGAAATCAAAAATTAAGAATTAGCTGAGAATGTGAATCACGTAAATTAATGGAAATTAAGGAAATTTACATTTTTCTAAATGTCTATCTTAATAAAAATATATCTATAAAAAGTATAGATGTTTTCGTTTTTTTTTTATTGGACAAATTATATTTTAATATTTAAAGTAAAAAGATAATTACGTTAGTATCTATCCGTTAAGAAAGGATCTCATGTGCTATTTATTCATTACTTTTTAAAGCTAATTAAAAAGATTATTAAAAGGAAAACGAATGAATTATTAGAATATTTCTAAAAGACTGTATACATAATTATCAACTCATGAATAATATTTTTTAAGTATTATTGCGAGAGGGAGGGGGGGAGGGATAGAGAGAGATAGAGAAGGAATGGGAGAGGATTAATGTGTTGCAAGAGTGTGCAAAAGTGGTTTTAGAAAGAGATAGGCGTCAAGAAATAGCGATGCGCTAACTGAAGAGAAGTGTTGTTTGCATAAAAGTGTCAGGTGAGCGAGAAATAAATTGTGAAAAACTTTATTATTATAATTGAGTGTTCGATAGTTATAATAAACTTTATGTAAAAGCAAGAAACGAATAATCTTGTCACGCCAAACATTATAAATATTAATGAAGACGATACGTGATAAACTCGCGATGTATTTACGTTGTTATTTGTAATTAAATTATTTTATTTTGTAACTATAAGAGAAAATAAGAAATGTGGAAGAATAGAGAAGAAAATGAGATATGGAGTAAAGAAAGAAAAAACAAGTGTGAAAGGGAAAAAGAATGAAAAGAAAATGAGAAAACAGAATCACTAACATAATAATATGCAACGAATAAGCTTATTAAATTATATATATATTTCAAAAATATATCGTTTCAATTACTAGAATTTATTTAAAACGAAATACTGCAGGGAGTTAAAAAATGCATATTGATGCATTCAAAAAGATTTTTATTAACGGAAGAAATAAAATTTTCGGGTTATCTTTGTCGATCGTATCACCAATGTTAAAAACGTGACATTGCAGCAGAAATGTATTAATAAAAGATATATTAATATTTATATGTATAATAAATTATAATAGAATTATTGATAGAACCAAGAGAATTGATTATTCACCTTTAATAATTCTTTTGTAACGTTCACTATTGATTGTCCCAAAAGTGCGTTATCTGCATGCAATTTATTTATATGACAGTGTTTAAAAACGAAAGAAATTTTTGGAATAACCTAATACGATGTACTAATAACAAGTACGCATGACATTATAGAAACAGATAAGCCGAACAACATAAATATTAATCACGACAATAGATTGATAATGTTCTTATGTTGTGATTTGTAAATAAATTGTTAGTTTATTTTGTAATTATAAAAGAAAATTAGAAATATGCAGAAATAAAGGAGAAAATGAAAAGAATGGGAGAAAAATTTTATTAATATTGTCAGATTGCTTTCGACGATCGTAAAAAAGAACGAGTCGATACGAATTAATAAAGTATGTATTAATAAAAAAAAAAAAAAAGAAAAGAACTATAATAGAATTATTGATAGAACGAAGGGAAAGTATTAAATATTTATTTTCGATAATATTTTATATTCTTGTTTTATTACAACTTGTACGAAAGTTATATTCATAAATGTTTATCATCAGTACAACATACATACTAATAATATATAGCTTATCAGCAGGCACAATATATTATATTGCAAGATTTCATTCTTAGAAATTGTGATAGTATTGCCTTACACGAAGTTCTATATTTGGCGAATAACACCGTAAGGAGGAATAGCTTACATCATAGAATTATTAATATACAATAAGTGATAACAGAATTGAAATTAATAACAATTTTTCTAATTATAATTTTAGTTATAATAGTTTGGCAGTATACAAGAGAATCAACTCAAATGCAACAGAGAGCATGTAAAGACGAAGAATGTAAATAATTACATTAACCATAAATTTTTAATAGATAAGAATTTAGGATAGCTTCTAACGAAAAGAGAAGATCACGATGAAAAAAATGTTGTTGCTTCACAATTCTTGAAATGATAATATTTTGGACTTTTTTAAAATCAAAAATGAGCGAGAAACAAATAATTATAATTGTAGTAAATATCTTGGAAAAAAGATATATTTTTTACATCATCATAAATATCAAGATATAATCAATTAAAATACTGAAATGCATTTATTCCACATATGAAATTAAATAATATGTTATAAAAATAAACTACAAAATTAACCAAATTTGATGTAACCTAGTGAAATTATCTATAAGTAAATTCACATTCTAAAATAATAATTACGTCGTAATTATATACATACTTTCTGAACTTAATGTAAAATTAGATATTTAGTATTGAACGGAACGTCTGGTATTCTTCTATAAATGTTTTAATTGCATTCGTAATTTATATAAAAATTATATTTCAGAAAAACTTTTAAATAAATGTTAAATCAAGATTTGAAGACATTTTTTGTACTTTTATATTAAATATTTTTTGTGCCGACGTTGTGCTTGTTAATAATAAGATATTGTTTATCGTAATTTTTTCAGAATTTCTATAATCGTTTTGTCTTCATATGATCTTAAAGATTCTTTTTATTTTATTTTTTTAATTTTTACAAGAAACGCTTAGTGTGAATGAAACAGTTAAACTAATAAAATAGATGTGAGTAGATTGCATTATGTAAAAAATAAATAGAATTATTATCGATTTGTAATTCATGAACACTGTTATCTTCGCTGTAATAGGAACTAAAACGATCAGGTATCATACATAATTAAACTTATAGTATATGATTTATGTAAAGAAAAAGATTGAAAAATTTTTTTTAACATAGATATACACTATTGACTTTATGAAAAATGCTTGAAAAAGTTTTTATTTTTATACAAAATTCATATTAATGGATCGTCAATATTTATCACTTGGACTCAGGCAATTGAGAGTAGAGAGAAAAACAGCCTTGATACCTCTGATAAATAAATATAGATATTGTTATTCATACTGTGGTAAATCAAATAGATCATGTTCATAGTTAAAATGTGCGTCGATTAATATAAAAATCTGTATATGTATCTAATCTGTTAAATAATTATTTAAACAAAATATAAAAAATTGAAGGTTGTATATGTTATAATCTAGATTACTAGATCACATTTGCTACATTCTTTTAAATGACCGTAAACATATACATATAGACGCACCTTCCATAAAATTGAAAAATTTTAATATAAAGATATGAGATCGTTATGATCCTTAGCATAAACATATTGATCTCACTTAAGCTCAGTTGCTGCAAAGTTATAAACAATTGCGTTTGGATATTATTTAAACTTGAAGAATTAGATCCTAAAGGTCCATTTTCGTACAAATGAGCCATTTATGTTCCACGTCCGACCATGCATTGGACTTGAATTAATTACTATATTTTGTATGTAACAGTTTATACATCATCAAAGCGATGTCTATCTTAGAATAAACAAACATGCAGTGGCTGTCGCCGACGAGTCTACGCGTCGCATCTGTAAATTCGTTATCTTAACTCTAGGCAGCCGTGATAATTCGAAAGATATCATTAAACAATTGTACTCAACCGTAAGACAACCGAGTCTTATCAACATCACTGGTCATGACTTAATATGAGATATTCAGCCCAATCTAAATCGATATACATCTTTCGTGCTGAGTATTTCAAAGTAAGTTAATTGTAATAATATTAATATGCTAAGTTTATGTACACGTTCCTCCATTCTTTACTGCCCCATATTTTGCATCAGTCATATCTTCTTGACCTTCTTTCTCACTTCTCTTTCTCTTTCTTTGTCTCTCTCTCTCTCTCTAAGAGAGACATACTAACAACATGTACCTTACAAGACACACGACATATTATAGAAACAAATGAGCCAAACAACATAAATATTAATCACGACAATAGATTAATAATGTTCTTATGTTCTGATTTATAAATAAATTGTTAGTTTATTTTGTAATTATAAAAGAAAATTAGAAATTATTCGAATATGAAAATGTCTCTCCTCTCTCTCTCTCTCTCTCTCTCTCTCTCTCTCTCTCTCTCTCTCTCTCTCTCTCTCTCTCTCACACAGCAGCATCAGCATATTTAGCATTTTTATTTACCGGATTATTCATTTCTAATAAGTGGCTATAACACTGAGAACGTCTTTTTTAATTTACATATGTCATGAGAACATTTTTATATTATTTCCAGAACTAGAACCAAAAGCAACTAGCACCATTAAAATATTGCAAACGTTATTATTGAGATATTGGAATTTATTTGTCTAACATAATAATGATATAAGTGTATGTAGACTACATCATAGAATTATAATATACGATATGCGATAACGGAATTGGAATCAATAATATTTTTTTTATCATAATTTGATATTGTATCTGAAAACATGATCCAGATGAAACCGAGAGCACGCAAGGAAGAAGAATGTAGTTAATTATAATAATTAGAAATTTTTAGTAGAAAAGGATTTGGAAAAGGTCGTTTGTAATTATATTGTTCTTTTTGTAATTATATTTTATTTTTTTGTTTTTACATGAAATAGTTAGTGCAAATGAAATAGTTAAATAGCCAAGTATACAAGACCATTGCTAGATTGTACTACGTAAAATATAAATACAATATTACTATGTTATTAGTATGTTGTTTAAGAAAACAGAAAAATATTTGTTGCTTCATACTCCCAACTACGAAAATCACATTTTGCTTGTGGAATAATCGTAAATACGATCGGTCAAATCAGATTCTGTTCTAAAACATTTCGCTACTATTGCAAAATTAATTATAATAACAATCGATTTTTATTCTGGAGTTTCTTCATTAATTTTTTTTTTTTTTGGATATGACCATAACGAGTGTCCTATGTGATCTATTTCTGGAACTGTGATCAAGATTTTTATTTCTTTTCTTATAAGATTTTTTTCTAATAATCTCATTGATTCGATTCGTAAAACGATGAAAGATGAATGGATGTTCGAATTGGAGTGCCACTAGCGTGATAGTACGAATGTTCTTTTAGTACACTCTAGACGAATGAGATAGCAATGAGTAATGTACCATGTAGTTACGTATTACTTAAGTGGAGAAAGTATTGAAATGGCTAATTATCTCATAAAATCTCGACAAATTCACAAAATGTTTTTAAACCATAGAAATACTAAACTGATGAGAAAAATTCGTCTTACAATTGGATCAACTATCTGTAATTATAAAGGAAAAGAAAAATAATTATTTTATTACGATAATTATTACTTTCTCGTTGTTACTAGAAGTTTCTCTAATGTCAGATAACTATCAACAATGTAATAAAGAAATGTGTAATTTCACAACTGAGATTGTTTTCGAATGATTTTACATCAATATTAGTTAATAATTCATTTAAATTGACTGCCAATAAACGTCAAAATAAATTGCTTTCTTTAGAAAAACTGTAAATTAGTTACAGATAGCATTGACTCATTCGATAAAAGTCAAAGTAAAGAACTACTAATTAACTACTAATGTTACTCTGCATTAGTAACATGTGCACCTTACTAATCTATTTTTTCTATTTATTAAAAACGAACGTATTACCTAAACATGTCACGATACATTTATATAAAAATCAGCATTACGTGATATCGATAAAACAGTCGATAATATCGGCTATATCGATAATATAATCTTGTCTATCGATCGTTGTATATTTTATTTCCTAAATATAAATATTAACTTGAATTAAAATCTTCGTGACATATTTATCAAATATATATATTTATCGACATATATACACATACGCACACAATCATATGTTGTATGCAAGTATACATGAATATTTTTGTACGACTGAAAATATTCATATATATGTCAGTATTGATAGATTGCTGGGAATAATATTAATAAGATAGAGAAGTCCGAAAAGAATTTCGCTATCAAAAATATGTGGATTCATTTTAATTCGATCGCATCCACGTCATCTGTGTTTGTTAATATATCTTCATTCGTCTGTTTGAACGGGCTATTGAAAATTATCTTATTTCTTGTTAAAGGTATTTATATTCTTTTCTATCTTTGACTGGGCGATCGCTCTTGTATGGTGTTGCACACATTTAAGGAAGAATTGTTTAATTCATTGGATATCCTGTTAACGATCTCTCTTATTGCCTCTTATAAATTCAGGAATACATATATAACGAGATTTTTCTTACAGATAGATTTTGTTGGATCGATCTCAGTAAAAATAAAATAATATCGAGGACCTTATTCCATCAAAAAACAGAGCCTTTATCTAGATATAATATAATAGTATCGCCGATCTTGTCTTATTTTGTAGTACAAGGTTATTATGAACTAAATACTCGTGCCGCTCTATCAAATTTAAATCTCCTTGTATTTAGAAGTATAAGCCTGAAAGTCTCATTACGAACTGAATACTCTTATCGCTCTTCCAATTAGTATACATTTACCTCGTTAAACATAAATCCCATTAAAAGAGAATTTGTATCCAGCTCCACGATATTCCATATATAGAGTAAGAGTTAATTAAAAAGAGAGTACAGAAAAGAAAATTTATCAGGATACACTTCTGAATTTTTAATAATTTATACAACTATTAATTTATAAAAATTTCGAAATCAGTAATAAGAATGATTTTCAAATACTTTAATCATTATATAAAATTATATGAAATCAGCAGATTCTAATAGATAATTTTTATGCCGATTTTTATTTTATACAAGTAATAATTTGTTTTTGCTATAGATTATATAATATCACTCACAGAATTCCTTAAGTATATAGTTTAATTACGTATATATTATGTGTGTGTGTGTGTGTATATATATATATATATATATATATATATATTATATAAATATTATAATATAAATATTTAATATTATAATATAAAAATTATAATATAAATATATAATTATATAATTTAAATATATAATATATATATTATATATATTTAAATTACAACCTTTCTTCAAATTTTAATTTTATTGGTTTATTTTATTTATTTTAGTTTTATTTATTTATCCTTCGCTTTCAATGAGAGGCTCAATTTTACTCCTATTTCTGCTATTTCTGTTAGCTTATCAATTTTAATTATAAATATCCATATCAATGTAGCAATTATTATTGTCATCTAAAGCATAGCGAATTTTTGATCGAAAAAAATAAAATGAGACGTAGATGCATTTTGTTCTTTAACTTTATGGAATAAAATTTCAAAAATGAATTAGACTGTTTAATTACCTATGCAATTTCTGCGACCATAACTAAATGAAAAGAAATTCGAGAAACTATACCTCCGCGGAAGAAACCTATCTGGATCGTGTACTAGCGGCAGGATTCAATATTTTTCATTGCAATGGAGATTATAGTTGAAAAGATCCGCTGAACTTCTTTTCGGAATAGTCCAATTTTTTATCACTTGATATAATTAATAAATAAGTATTACTAGTAAATAATATAGTAATAAAAAATATAATAATTATTATTTTATATATAGACATACCCTCGACATTTTGTATTACTTTCCGAGCGATGATAGCAACTACGGAGTAAAGAAGTAATGTTTCTTTGATCACTCGTTCCGAAAGTTTCATATCTTTAATATCGTCATGCATTATTTGCACATGTTTCAAATCGCAGGAGCCGTAAATTTGATTTAGTTTCTCATATACTTCGTTCATTGTAATCAAAGACGTGAGAAAGACAATAGGAAGGTAATATAAAAATAATTTTCGTTATATGAATAATTACAAATAATTAAGTACATGTAATATGTCCGTAGTTGAATATCAGGGAATGTAGCAAGCATTAAAAGTACAAAGTTAATGGTAATAACTGAAGTATTGCTTCCCTGAAAAAAAAACTGAAACTTTTTCTCTCTAATTTTATTCAATAAACGAAAGTTCATTGCAACTTAATGATAAATATGACTTACACCTATAGCGATCGTACTGATTTCGTCTCGAATATCTTGCTCCAAATATTTTCCCCCTTCATGCAATGATTCGAATAAAAAGTCCAGGAAAAATGTTGGCTTTTCTTCTTGAAACGTAAACAAAGGTATATAACCTGTAATTAATAATAATAAATTTAAGAAATTTTAACGAATTAAATTTTTGCGAAAAAATTAATATTTTAATGAATTAATGAAAGATGAAAAATAATATTGTCCCGCAACTGAGTGAAGGTAATTATTTTTGCACTTTCCTCTTTCAATTCCCGATTAAATTTACATCTCAACATTGGTTGCTTCTCTTCGTGGATTATCTTTATGAACAAAAATTGTGTGTGTGTGTGTGTGTGTCAAAAATGAAATACTAAATTATTTTTATGTTCAAAGAAATAAAACAATTTAAAAGATGTATTGCCTAAGGCTATATTTGTTGTAATGTTATCCAGGTACGATAAACATGTCCGTAATACCTTTCATTAATTTCTTACATATTTCGTAATTACTTGACTGATCGCTTCTAGTAACAACAGAAAGGTAATAACCTTCGTTATGAAATAATTATTTTTCCTTCCCTTTATAATTAGAGATAGTTTGTCCAATTGTTCGACGAATTTTTTTCGTCAGTTTTTTTCATTCAGTTTTAATTAATTTCTCCTTCATGTTCCTTCTTCAAATAATTAAATTTTACGTGACATTTTGACTCGTCTTGT
>NC_057703.1:3603231-3606959 GCF_014466175.1 Vespula pensylvanica
CAGATGCGAAACCTAACGCGCTTTCGTAGTTGGGAACGTACTAAGGAACAAATATTTCTCTCAACACAAATCAAATACTGTGAGTTTAATTCGATTTAATACATACGTTTTATTTTTTGCTCCAGCGAAGATCACTATTTTCTTAAAGAACATTACTTGTAATATTGTACGTATATATTACGTTCAAAAATTATAATTTATTTGTAACATAAATAATTATATATTAATAAACGATGTATACCTAGAGCAGAAAGCAAACTACTCCCAAGAGCAGCACTTACGTATTCATAGTTCTCGAACTTTTCTATAACGCAATATTTCGACTGTCTCTTATAAAGTCTTAAGAAGGAAAAACCAAGAAAACAAATGAAAAATAACATGAATTTATTATAAATTGTTAGAATAAAGAAAATGATGGATCTTACCTCGATATTCGATTCGGGATCGTCCGCAATCACAAATAATTTCGTGCCTAACTAATATATGCCACAATGAGTGAAAATTTCTACCAGGACTTAGAATTTGGTTGAATATATCTAGAAGAAAGTTTATGAATAAAAACCGGGTAAAAGGTTTAAATATGAGATATATAAATTTACTTTGAGTATCATCACACCAATAAACGAAAGAGCTTTCACAATAATAGGATATGTCTTAGATATGTTTAGGATTCCTTTCACCGTATTATACACGCAATATGATTCATTCAGTAAAAAAAATTGTATTATTCCGTAAAACACTCAACTAGTGTAACGGTAAAAGCAACTAGTGAATTTAATCAAAAAATTGACAATTATAGAAGCCGTATAACTCTTTAAACCGTCCCTACGTGCAGTCGTAATCAAGAGAAAGTGAGGAATGAAGACGAAAACAAACGTTATCGAGATATTACGGTCTTTGCGATGCACTCGATCAGAGTTTACGTCAGCAAATTTTTACTTGCTGAAAGCAAAACATTCCTTCGTACGTACACGTTCTACGCTTGGAATCATAGGTTTTCATATACAAAGGTTGATCCGCCGTTAGATACGCCGTCGACGTTGAGATAGGCGCTCTGTGGTAGGCACGACGCCCTTGGGAGCCTCGCGATGGTTGTACGGCGCACGGGACAAGAAGCGTAGCCGTACTCGAGGTAGCGTTTATCTTTTTCACACGTTAGGTACAGTTTATTCATACATTCCATCATACTGCCATCGTGCGCCTTACCGAGTAAAGTATCGGAAACTGTCGAAGAGAAAAGTATCGAATAGTGCGCGCGCCGTCCTCTCACATGCCCGATCGAAGGATTTTCTTCGTCCGCTGAAAAGCACCGAAGAGAATAATGTGAAGCTCAGCCGAACGTATGTGATGTGTGTATATATATATATATATATATATATCTGCGGTGATGATAGCGATGATACATATCAGGAGTCCTAATCGAACGGTGAAATAATGGCGCGACATTTGATGTCGCTCAACACGAACGTCGGTATACCTCTCTAATTTCAATCATGGCAGGCATTGCGAGAACGATACATCCTCTTGGAAAACTCCAAATGCCTGACTATTCCTGCCACTAGTGGTTCATCATCGTTGGCGCCGGTGCGAAAAGTGGAAATTCCACACGTGCTCTCGTATTATCAAAATAGGACGGAAACAAAACGGAGATAATAAAAAAAAATATAGCGTATATAAATATTTTTATATCTATGATTTTAAGAGCATATAAATACGGGTGTGGATGGAGCAATTTAGTAGATGCTCCGTGCGCTTCCCCTCGCTCAGATCCAAAATTCGTTCCGATCATTTGTTTCCTGAGGTGTTGCTGGCGGCAATTCAGACGACGTTATTGTACCTAAGTAATGATTACCTTACGAAGTAATGAGATCTTCTTCTCGGTCGCGTGTAGATATACGCCCGCAGTATTGTCATGGCGAGTTACATGCGTTATATTCCGAAATTTGTTTATGATGGAGATGACAATAATTCGCGCAGTGAACCGTAGTCGTCGTTGTTTGTCCATTCTACTGCAGCTGCAACTGATGGGTTACCGAGTCAGTACATTCGTGAAATATTTCGACGACGACCGGATTTGAAGGAAAAAGAAAGGAGATTTTATTACAAATACCGCGAGTCGCCAGGAAGAGCTTTCTCGCACTATTGTCAAAAATAACCTGACGAGCGCTGGGATTGCAGTAGACGACGATTCCGGAACTCAAAGGCCAACTCGAAGAGGCGGGACTATAACTGAAGACGACTATATGAATGAAGGAAAGATATCAGGAGTAGGAGCAGGTAAGGCGTAGAAGCTGCCTTAACGATGAGAAGAGATAAAGAAGACGAAAGTGAGGACGGTTGCGCGGACACCGATGACGACGCAGAATGATGAGTCTGTCGGTGGAAGTTTCCACTATCAGAGATGTAGAAGAATCAATTCGACCGAAAAAGCAACGACGATAACGTTCACGACTGCTCCCTAGGATGGATTCGTTGTAATGCTGACTCTTCGTAGTCGGACAGATTTTCAAGAGGTAATTTATTGTGAGAGGTTACTAAGAGGATCGGCACAAATATTTGTTCGATTTGAAGGGTGAGTAGAGCATGGGGGCAGTTTAAGAATAATATTCCTTGAAACGGAATTTGCATCGGACTTAGACGTTTGGAACGTTACGAGATAGTTGGAGCAACGTAAGAAACTGACGAAAACTAAACTAACTAGGCGCACAACGAACAACGTGAAAATACGTTTATAGAATGCGTGTAATGGCGGATGGAATGAGTAAAAGCTCGCTTATAAAATACATCATCGAGGGGACAGATGATAAGCAGATGAACTAAACAAGCAATTTTTGCTCTATGGCATTACATCGATTCAAGATCATAAACGAATAATACGAGTGCATGTACGAGGAAATGCAGGAGGAAGAAGAAGCAACTTTTCTGGATTCGCCTCTTCCAGGATCGATACAAACCGGGAGTTGTTCCAACAGCGGCACCCCAGCAGCCCCTTAACTCGGCGGCTCTTCCATCATAGTCCAAGGACACGAAGTATTTTAAGTTTAACCGGTTTGGTCATTTCGCCAGTAAATGTCCGATGGGCGTCGCATCAAAGGAGATCTGCAGCTTTGCGCGGTAACAGCCAAGAGGAAATCCTGTAAGAAGAAGAGAACGGAATCGAAGATAATAGAATATTAAGGTTTCCGCACTGATTGATACGCGCGTAATACGGCGTAAATTTAATACGTTCGAGTCGCTCGATTAAAATTGTCGGTCCCAAGCTATGTAAGGTTATACGTTTCAATAGTGTAAATCTAACGTAGAAGTGCGAAACGAGCATGTACGTTAGATGAGTTACGACACAATCGCAGTAGATTTTTTGCAAAATAAAAAACGACGGATTACAAAAGTGTTGCTTTCTTCTTCCTGTATAGCGCCTATGGTTTCTCTCCTTTGTCACTGGCAAAGCATCGACTGAAATTCTCGATACCACCCGCATACTTGTACGGGAATCATTGTCTTTTGTTTCATCTTTTCTCATTTCTTTTCTTTCTTTTTTCAAATCCGGTCGTGAAAGCGCAATTTGGAGAGCGCAATTCCTTGCGCTTCTCGCACCGGACAGGCGTCTCTCGCCAGCGATGATTGTCAATTCGCACGGAGGATCCCTTCCTAACCGTCAGATGCATATCGTACCATCTTTATCTCCGACGTCAAGTATACAACCGTGCGACTGTCGACTCCTACAGCGA
>NC_057703.1:3607059-3651369 GCF_014466175.1 Vespula pensylvanica
AAAAATTACCAATCAATATTTCGTCTATGGTTAGGCATGCAATAGTTTATCGTAGTAAACAATTCTGAATGTATCAGGGTAAGATCTATATGCGTTGTTTTAATAAGTTTTAATGAATTCATATTATTTTAATCTTGTTTTCCTATTTTATTTCTTAAGAATGTATTGAAGAGTCCAAATGTTACTGAAAAAAGCGAAGGGTATGGAATTCTGAATCCTGCTTTGCGCAATGGGGTGCTGACTGCTCCAGATGAAATATATGTATCCTCTATTATTTATTAATATATAAGTTATTATATTACTACTATACATATATTTTTTCACTATTAAATTTTATAGAATTGGAGGATAAGATTTTTTTTTTTCTTTACAGGTACTTGTGTACAATGTATTATATGAATATATATAAGATCTTCACATTCAAGGATAAATATATGACGTGATTTTTCTTATAGATAGATTCTGTTGAACCGATCTCAATAAAAATTAAATACTTTCGTGGACCTTAGCCTATTAAAGAAGAGGGTTTTTATCGAAATATTATAATAATAAGATATTACCAATCTCATCAAATTTGTAGTACATGGCTAAAATTCTTATTATGAATTAAATGCTCGTACTGCTCTATCACCTTTAAATCTCGTCGTATTTAGTATTGTAAGCCTCAAAGTCTCATTACGAACTGAATATTCTTATTACTCCTTCAGTCAGTGTTCATTTATCTTGTTAGATATAGCAAATTCAATTAAAAGAGCATTAGTACCCTGCTCCATGATATGCCGGACGTAGGGAAAGGGTTAATTAATAGGAGAAAACAGAGAAGAATATTTATAAGAAAGCATTCTTGAAATTTAAATAATCTATACAAATATTAATTTATAAAAATTTCGAAATTAGCAATAAGAGTAATTTTCAAGGACTGATTAACTACTTATTCATTATATCAAACTATATAAAATAATGAAATTCTATTGGATGGTTTTTATACCAGTTTTTATTTTATACGATTAATAATTTGTTTTTGCTATAGATTATATAATATCGCTCAAAAATGTATCACATATATACTTTAATTAAGTCTATATTATGTACACATGTTATATATTTAAATTACATCCTTTTTTCAAATTTTAGTCTTATTGGTTCGGTCGGTTTCAACGAGAGGCAGAATTTTACTCCTATTTCTGCAATTTCTACTGGCTTATCTATTTTGATTATAAATTTTCGTACCAGTGTAGCAATTATTATGGTCATCTCTAACATAGCAAAGTTTTGGCCTAAAAATATAAAATCAGATGTAAATGCATTTTGTTTTTTAACTTTATGGAATACAATTTTCAAAATCTATTAGAGTATATAATTACCTATGCAATTTCTGCGACCATAACTAAACGGAAAAAAGTCCGAGGAACTATACCTCCCCGGAAGAAACCTATCCGGATCGAATATTAGCGGTTGGGGCCAATATTTTTCATTACGATGAAGATTATAGATGAAAAATATCGCTGAACTTCCTTTTGGTATAGTCCAGTTTTTTGTCACTTGATATAATTAATAAATAAATATTACTATACTAAATAATGTATTAATATTTTTAATGATAAAAAATATAATAATTATTATTTTATGTATAAAAATACCCTCTATATCTTGCGTTACTTTCCGAGCGATGATAGGAACTGCGGGGAAAAGTCGTAACGTTTCTTTGATTACTCGTTCCAAAAGTTTCATATCTTTGAGATCATCATACTTTATTGATATATCTTTCGGATCGCATGAGCCATAAATTTGATTCAGTTCCTTATATACTTCGTTCTTTGTGATCATAGATATGAAAAAAATGATAAGATGATAACATGAACATAATTTTCATTATATAAATAATATAAATAACTAAGTATATGTAATAAGTACTTGAATATCAGGGAATGTAGCAAGCATTAAAAGTACAAAACTTATGGTAGTAGCTGTAGTATCACTTCCCTGAAAAGGAATAAACACTTTTCTCTAATTTTATTCAATAAACAAAACTTTAATACAACTTAATAATAAATGCGACTTACAGCTATAACAATGGTATTGATTTCGTCTCGAATATCTTGCTCTGAATATTTTACATCTTCATGGAATGATTCAAATAAAAGATTCTGGAGAAAACTTGGTTTTTGTTCTTGAAACATAAATAAGGATATATGATCTATCATTAATAATAATAAAGTTAAAAAATATTTTAATGAAATAAATTTTCATGAAAAAATTATTAATTGAATGAATTAATGAAGAATGAAAAATAATATTGTGCTATAATCATATGTAAATAATTATATTTACCTGAATTTTCCTCTGTCAGTTCCCGATTTAATTTACTTTTCAACATAGATTCCTTCTTTTCTTTGATTATCTTTACGAAAAGAAAATAATATAAATATATAGTACACACACACATATATACATATAAATTATATATACATGTATATATATACATATAAAATGTTAAAATATTTTAATGGTAAAAGAAATAAAACAATGTTTGTCCTAAAAATACATTGCTTGTAATGTTATCCAGGCACGACAGACACGTCCGTAATTTCTTTCCTACAGCAGTGTTATAAAAAATTATGTCAGGACGTAACCATAATTTGAGGATTCTTTGCATAGCTGTATCCATCAAACTAAAATGGGAAACCAAACACCAATTATAAATAAAAAGTGAAGCGATTATAACATATAAAATTCAACAGTATTACCAATCAATAGATTCAGCCAGTTTGCAATTCTCATTGATCAGGGAATTTATTCGTGTATTGAACATGTTATCTTTTAATAAGTCATGTAACAAAATTATGATAAATAAGTAAAAATGTATATAAATTTTATAAACGTTTAAAAATTTTGTAATTTTACCATATACAATATCCAATGTGCAGCGAAAAACGTAATGTCGAATGTCTACTTCTTCTCCAATTAATGTTTCCAATTTTTCAATTAATGCGATAGAATGATTAACTAATACATCTGTTTGCGACTTTAAATATTTTTCAAGAAAGACTTTATTTAGAAATTTTCGATGAGTATTCCACACCGATACTGCAAATCAAAAAGATAAATTAATTTACATATTTTATTTATATTGTTCATCTATTATATATATATGTATATATTATATATATTATATATATATATATATATATATATATATATATATGTACGTGTATATCGTATGAGAAAAAAAGTAAAGATCTTATATATATTCATATAATACATTGTTCGTATGTGTCTATAAAGATGAAAAAGATGTATCCTTCAATTTTATAAAGTTTAATAGTGAAAAAGATATATGTATAATAATAACATAATTTCTTACATATTAATAAATAATAGAGATTATATATACTTCACCTGGAGCAGTCAGCAATCCATTGCCCACAGTAAGTTTCAGAATTCCATACTCCTCGCTTTTTTCAGTAATATTTGGACTCTTCAATACATTCTTAAGAAATAAAATAGGAAAACAAAATTAAAATAATATGAATTCATTAAAAATTATTAAAACAACGCATGTAGATCTTACTTTGATATATTCAGAATTGTTTATTAAGATAAACAATTGCATACCTAACCATAGACGATATATTGATTGGTAATTTTTACTTATCTTTAGAATTTGGTTAGTTATGTCTAGAAGAAAGATTATAAATTAAAATCAGGTAAAACGTTTAAATATACAAAACATAAGTTACAAATTTACCTCCGGTATTACCGATAAACAAATGAGCATTTCCGATAATTGGATATGCTTTTGGGCCCGGGAATCCTTTGATCGTATTATATATGTATAATTTATTTAAAAAATTGTTTGCTATTCCACAAAATAATCCAAGTAGTATTGCTGTAATGGCAATCATTATAGCAATGAACTCCATTATGAATTGAATCAATTGAAAAGTATGCAAACAATTTAATCTGAGTAACAATAAAAGCGATTATTGATTAAATAGTTTGTAGAACATGTGAGAACATAATTGAGGAACATTAAGAATTAATTATTCAAACCTTCTCTACATCGAATTGCATCGAATCATCGAAGTCAATGTTATCTATAATCAATTTTTAGTTTTTTTTTAAGTATGAAATTTATTTCGATTTTCATTGGTAATCAATTTGAATTAATTATTAACTAATATTGATGTAAAATCGTTTGAAAACAATCTCTGTTTTGAAATTACACATTTCTTTATTATCTCGTTGATCAGACATTCGAAAAACTTCTAGTAACATCAAAAAGGTAATAATTATTGTAATAGAATAATTATTTTTCTTTTTCTTTATAATTACAGATAGTTAATTCAATTTTTTGACGAATTTTTCTCATCAGTTTTTTCATTTAATTCTAATTATATTTTCATTTATATTCCTTCATCAAATGATTAAATGTTTATCTGACACTTTGGCTTGCCCTGTCGTTCGTAATAGTTCTGCAGTTTAAAAACATTTTTTGGATTTATCAATATTTTATGAAATAATTATCCATTTCAGTAGTTTCTCCACTTACAGAAGACGTAACTATATTACTCATTGTTATCGCATCCGTCTAGAATGTATTAAAAGAATATTCGTATTATTACGCTAATGGTATTCTAATTCGAACATCCATTCATGTTTCATCGTTTTCCAAATCGTATCAATTACATTATTAGAAAAAAATCCTATAAAGGAAAGAAATAAAATTCTTGGGCACAGTTCCAAAAATTGATCACATAAGACACCTGTTGTGATCATATCTAAAAGAAAAAAAAAACAAGTAAATGAAGGAATTCCCGTAAATAATCCCGATCGCTATTATAATAAATTTTGCAAAAATAGCAAAATGTTTTAGAAGAGAATCTAACTCGATTGATCTTATTAACGATTATTCCAGAAGCAAAACGTAACTTTCGTAGTTGGGAATGTACTAAGAAAGAAATATTTTTCTTAAGACAAATCAAATACTGTAAGTTTAATTCGATTTAATACATACGTTTTATTTTTTGCTCCAGCGAAGATAACTATTTTCTTAAATAACATTACTGGTAATGTTGTATGTATATATTACGTAGTACAACCCAACAATGGTCCTGTCTATTTGGATACTGATCACTAGTTCACTTGCACTAAGTATTTCATGTGAAAACTAAGAAAATAAAATAAAAACCATCTTATTTAAGATCTTAGAAAAATATACGTAAACTATTACACACATTTTGAAAGTATCATGATGAGAATTATGTTATTACCAACGCGAAAGTAACCAGAAGCATAAAGTCTGAATAAAAGAATCATCAAGGCAAATCTCCTTGAATTTGAAATTTATTTCAAGATATTTCTCAAATATAATTTTCTCAAATATGATATCTTACGAAAGAATTTAAAATGTTTGTGATGTGTGAATTATAAAATGAATTGAAAAATACGAGATGTTCCAATTTTATGTAAGTTACTTTACATTAATTACAGAAAATATGCATGCAATTGTGCCGTAACAATTATTTCGGAATATAAATTTACGTAAAAATAAATTTGCCAGATAACACCACGTTTTGTTAACTTTTCGATCTACTCCTATAACATATCATTTAATTTCATACGTATTGCTTATGCATTACTTTAACGTTATCGTCGATTGTATTCTATGACGAGAAAAAAATTTCTTAATTCCAAAGATAATTACTACAATTGTAATTGTTCATTGTTTGCTTGTCTTTTTATCCCATAATACTATTATAACAGATACTTCGTGAGTCGTGCCTAAATAAAATTTTCACCTGTAGAAATTCGTTATATAATAACGAATGCCTGAGTTCCTTCCCTCTCACTTTTTTGATGATCTTAGTATTCACGTTTGGAGTTTATTTACGAAATATAAACACAGACAACGATTTATTTCATTCGAACGTTCTCTACTTTGATGGAAGGTGCCGCTGATTAATTTCCCGCTCAGTTCGATTGGTTGGCAAATTCGTTGCCGCTACTCGGCCAGTATTGGCAATCGCGCGAGTATGCATGCGCCCATTATCAAACTACTGAGCTCAATGTAATTACTGATATTCGTGCAATATAACTAATATTCGTATAATATCTTGAATGTTACAATACTCTTCAGGAAATGAACAAATTTTTTAAATAGTTCTCTAAAGTGCGATACCGCTCGTAACGTCGACCCTGATGTAACCGAACATTAGATAATGCGCAGACGAAGGGTATTGTGCTTCTTATCTTTTTCGATGCGCTATATTGTTTTTTGGAGATTTTTCGATGTGCACGATGGAATCTGCTTGTATGCTCAGAACTATTTGATGTTTCAATTAAATCTGCATCTCCGTTTAATCTGCATCCCTTGTACCGAAATGCAGTATGAATCACTCGAAAGAGTTACGGTTTTGAGATTCTTGAATCGTTCCAAATAAAATCGTACTCGCATCTTTGCATGCATACGAATTT
Organism: Vespula pensylvanica; assembly: GCF_014466175.1. NCBI lineage: Eukaryota > Metazoa > Arthropoda > Insecta > Hymenoptera > Vespidae > Vespula > Vespula pensylvanica. Next base: position 3,613,537 of record NC_057703.1, read on the forward strand.
AATCCATATTGACGCCGTTGTAATCTTATAAATAACTGGATAATCGTGGTAAATGTGATACCACATATTCTTATATGGCTAAAAGCTAAAAACAAAATGATGATTTTATTTTCGAATTTTATTCCTTGACCAACATATAGTTCTAAATAACAAATATATCCTATAAGGGCATCGCATATGAGAGCCCCTACATGTAGGACGTTCCTTACAATTGTCTCGTTAATTCTCCCGATGATAGTTGACAAGATTCATATTCGTCGTATTAGCCTTCTCTTTAAATAGTTTATATAATAGGATTCAATTCTCAAAAATTTATACGAATCCGTGATACACATATAGACACACCTTTAATGAAATTGAAAATTTTTAATAGAAATATGAGATCCTTATGATTCTTGACATAAACATATTGATCTCAGTTAGGCTCAGTTGCTGCAAGGTCATAAAGAATTGCATTTGGATCTTATTTAAACTAGAAGAATTAGATCGTAAATGTCCATTTATGTACAATCGTGCCATTTATGTTCTATGCCCATTTATGTTCATGCATTGGACTCGAATTAGTTACTATATTTTGTATGTATACATATCATCCCTAGCCCGGATTTACTACAGTTAAATTTACTAGTCACCTATTTTATTGTATTTTTCTTATAACTTGTGACTGTTATTATATTTTTTCGGTGACACCATGATCGGGCATCGTTACTGTATGGACTTGTAGGTCGGAATGTGTCTTATTAAAATGAATAAAAAAATTGACGGAGAAAAATTCGCCTAAAGATATAATTAAATATCTGTATGTTTAAAGAAAAATATAAATAAATATTTTCTTACGATAAAGGCTATCTTTCGTTGTTGCTAGAAGTTTCTTTAATATTTGCCAACGACGAACAGAATAATAAACAAAGATGTAATTAACTGAGATTGTTTTCGAACGATTTTAACTCGTTATTAATTAATAATTCTTGCTAATTTATTACCAATGAACGTCGAAATAGCATTTAATTTTTTAGAATAATTGTATTTCTTTAGAATTATTGAAAGTAATTTTCATCATTTACGCAATATAGTTTCAGCTAGAAGAAATCACAATAATTAATTTTTAATATTACTAAATGGACCATTCAATTATTCCGTTTACTATTATTATGTATTAATAATATGTGCATATTATAAACTTATTTTTTATAAATATTAATAACGAATGTTCCGCAACAATATATTACAAAAAAAATAAATATGCAGTATTCAATCTCGGCAGAATAGAAATCCAGCCTATTGATCGTTCTGAAATACACTTATGTTCTAAAATATAAAAATTAACTTGAATTAAATTAACTACCTTTAAAATATAACTATTAAATTTAAATGTTTGTCAATATGCATGCGCGTGTATATATATATACATATACATATATATATATATTTATTTATATGTAATGTTATATATATATTTTATTTATTTTAATATTATTTGTATATAATGTCATATTAATGAAAACTGAAATCAGTCTATGAATTTTCCATTCTTCTTATATCTAATAAATTTTTTATATTTCAATTAGTTTATATTTGCACTCAAAGCAATTTACCAATAAATATTTAGGAATGAATTTTTCAAATAGAGGAAAAGAATTGATTCTATCAATATGTATATCCGAAAATATAATAATTAAAAATTCTTATAATCTTCCTTTTTTCCCACAAATACGTATAATAAGAAATATCAATAAAAATAATCAGTAGTAACGAATGTTGCACCCATAATCCATATTCATGCAATAGTCTCGTACTCATATATCCATTTCTTTCTTTTCCCGTCTGTTTCTAGCAAACCGCTATTTATTCTATCGCTGTTTATTCTTTCTCTTTTCCCCTTTCTCTTATCAAAAGGACAGTGTTTTCTTCCGACTAATTCATTCGATAGCTTCATTAATTTTAAACAGCCCATTATTCAAAAACATAAGTTCAGTTAGTGCAAAAATTTGTTTCAATCAAGAATTTGAAAAAAAAAAAATCTAGTCTATGTAAATTCGCTTCTGATAACAACAATTAACTGTCCTTTGCTAATACCTGGAGTTCCAAGAAAATTCTTATCCATTAGGCATATAGCACGCTTGAACAGATTATATATAAGAACCTTTTTTTTCATTAGAAGTATTTAATTGAAATATATATCATTCTATGTAACATTCTATGTAAATCATTACAATGTATAAAATGCTGATATGATTATTAAATTGAGATAAGGGACCATGTATGTTTATATATTGTAAATAAGATAATCCTGCACGTGTAATTTCAATACTCTGACATTGAAAGATAGAAAGAGAAGGAACGTAAATATTCATTGTTAGATAATGGTTAAATTCCCACATGTAACAGATATGACGCAATAACTGATGACCATGAGAAAGAAACTATTCGATATGATCTCTGCCAATTGTGGACGATTGCATATATAATTATCGTAATATTGATATGCCAATCTTATGTATGTGTCGCTTCTTCCTATTTCACATTACTCTGATTTTTTTTCTCTCACACTTACACACATAGCAGCAGATTAAATAATTTTATTTACTGAATTTTAGAAACTAATCATCTAGAAACAATCACTAAAAATTTAGTTAAAATTAGAAAAAAGTCTTTTTCGATGTATATATGTCATAAATGTAATGCATTGATCATCATCAAGGTTTTGTGATTAAATATTCGTTTAAAGAATACTCTAGATCTAACAAATACTTCTACACTAATATTTATTGACAATATAAATAATTTGACTACGTTTAGACCAATTCCGAATAAAAATATGAAAATCAAGCAAATCGAAGAATTGGTCTATGTAACGCTTTTCATCGAATCGACTCAACTATTAAGCATTGTTTACGTTACTGCAATTTCACTTTATTTTTTCTCATAGATAAACCTAAAGTTGAAGTTTATAGAATCAGTGTCCTTTGTAATTTTTTACAACTCAAATGTAATTCGATCGAATCATAGAAATGTCTATCGATTAATTATTTTTAAGTTTAAGATTAATTATCTTCAACTATCTTGTAAGTACGTGTAGGAATAAGTGAAAGAACGAGGATGAGAGTGAGATAGAGTAAGAGAAAAGAAGGATGAGGGAGAGGGAGAGAGAGAGAGAGAGAGAGAGAGAGAGAGAGAGAGAGAGAGATAACAGGGAAGTGAAATAAATAAAAGATAAATATTAACAACTATTGATATTTTTTTATCTCGGGATGACCTTGAAAAGAGATTATTTGATAATGATACACAACGGACTAAAAATGTTATACCATGTATTTTCATAGCTCTTCCGAAAATAGCATATCGTTTTTTTACTATCATATAAGAAATATATAATTTTGATTTTTTCGATTATGTGCGGCAGGAAATATGAAGCACAATTTATTAGTATATGTATATATGTAGAGTATAACAAGATTACATGATTGAAATTACAAAAATTGAGATATGGATTTCTCGTATCTAGAAAAGAAAAATAAATTCTTTAATATGAGTCTGAAAATGTTTTATTTCTAAGATGTAAGATTTTATAAGACATCTAAGTATGATATTCGTGCGTGACATACATAAACAAAATGCATTGACGCGAATCCCTTCATTTTAGTATATTGTTTCATCACTATAGCAGAATGATGCAGCGACTTTCCATAAGCTTATGGTGGATGCATGTAAAAGAATATGTATTATGACACAAATTTTGAAATATGTTTGGAACTCAATAAGACGACGCAATAAGAACGAGCCCTGTATTCAAGCAGGAGGATATTTCGAACATTATATACAAAGAAATGTCAATATTCGATCTTCCTCTATTTACTCGATAATTCTTTCGACCAAGCTCGGAATTAGATTTTCTATCCTGGCCGTTTGTCTCAGATCCTTCTGCGTCAGATCCACGAGTATAGTTATTTGCTAGATTACTAATCTAATTTTATTAATTACGATGTCTTCGAGGAAGAAAGGAAGTTTCCTTGATAATGGCCAGATTAAACGCTATCACCACATATGAAATATGATAGCTTGAGCGTGTTCACCTTCGTTCTATGATATTAGTAATATGAAAATAAATTTCATCATTTCAATTGTCTATCCTATTTAATAAAATATGATACCGAATACGCTATGAGGAAGATGTGAAAAATATAAGTCCGATCGATTTGGTTATTAATTATTATTGTATGTATGTATATCAAAAAGAGCGAAAATCTTCACGTTTTAAACGCGTTTTAAAACAATTGGCATTTTATTATAGAGTATATCAAGATATAAAGCTAATATTCTTTCAGTATTATTTCTTTTCTCTGAGAGTTATTCGTTGAATGTTCCAACGATCTAGGTATTTAACGTTGCTTGTTTTATTACTACGAAAAACGATACCAATCATATAAATATTGTTTAATTATTTTTTATTTTATTTTATTATCACATATTGTTCCAAGTATTTCTTAATATTACTTATGTGTATGTACACGTATTCGTTAATAATTCATAAAGATAGAATGAATAAAAAGACAATTCAATTTATGCATATTAAAATTTTATCCATTCTATTTTTATATATAATAATATATAAATAACAATATATATTAATAATATTATTATATAATATATATATATATATATATATATATTAATGATATACCATTTATTTACTCATCGATCACTATCAAAGAAAATGATTTACAAAATCTCGTTTGTAGAAACGATTCTGGGCACCACATTTGGAGAGAATTAGACAATTGGAATCTAAATATCGTGATGCTTTCGCACTCATGCTTTCCCCAGAATCTTGAAATATAGATAATTATTTTTTTGTTAGATTCGATCGTCTATTAAGAAGTATTAAATCTAACGGAAGATTTAACGTTTATTACGTTAGCAAGAACGTAGTATTGTTTTGATATTATTGCCTAAAATTAAAAACGTTGCATGATTTTTCGAGAAATATATGTTGCTCTATATAATGCTTCTTTAATATAAATCATTCTCCTCTTCATTTCACCAAATCGTACGGATTTTTTAGGTTGTTACTCTTATTTTAGATAACTGTTGGAAGAAAACCTTTCTATGAACAAATAAATTGGAAATATTTAGAAAATATTGAAAAAAAGAACAATGAAGTGACATTTCTTTTGAAGGACTAAAGAAGAGCAATAACAGTATCCTAATTATTTAGTAATATTCATAGAATTGTAATTTCAGTAGAAATATGAATCAAATTTTTTCATCACAGATCTGAAATTGAAGAAAAGATGTTAAATCTATTTGTCGCTTCTGTCAACGGTAATCAAATCGATAAGAAATGAATTCGAGAAGTCGATACTTTTATGTTTTATGTAGACTACAATATTCATTTATTTCGAGCAATAAGGAAAAATAAGATAACAATTTAAAAAAAAATCTTCATTCTGTTACAATACTACAGCAATGACATTCCGTTTTGCTTTGAGTCTTTTTGCAAAATACAAAGATATCCTGATAATGTTCTTAAATCAAAAGATTACAAAAAAAATGATCGAAAATAATATTTTTTGCATGTATAATGAATAATTATTGATTTGTACTTATTCATATGTATTTATTCGTAAGAAGGTATAAGAGAGAAAATTATATAATAAAAAGATTATGAACTGACAATCTCGGTGCTTCAAAAATTTTTGTATTTGAAGAAATGTATAAAAGAATCACTTTATACCCAAACGGTATATATTGTTATATGTTACAAGATTTACAGATGTGTATATAATATAGTTGAATACATTATTCATACATCTCCGTTTGATCATTTAAATGACTTAATTAATGATATTATTATGAATTAATTAACATATTTTTAGAAAATTAGTAAATCCAGCCGGTTCGGTTTGTCACGTAAATATCTATAGAAATCCAGAATATTCATTAAATCTCGGTGTTTTTAATCCCAACAGATTCTTACCAAAAAATATATTTAATGCAGGATGAAGAAATTGCATCGATAACTATTGCATGCAGAAATGAGAAAAAATAAATATAATCATGTTATTTTTTTTTGTCGGTCGAAAATTCTTAATACTTGATCTTAAACGAATGGAAACTTACATATTCTTTCCACATTCCATTTTCTCCAAAATGAAATAAATTGGAACTACAATTCCAGGTAATTTAGAATTGTAATTCGTTAAATATATGAAATTTTAACTTTATTCTACAAATATATTTATCGAATAAATATATATCTATTAATATATTGAAATGTTAAAATAAATAATGCACGTATAGTAAATATACTTTTAATGTATACAGGGGAAGTTATTTAAATTGAAATACCTAAATATTTTCAGAACATCATATTTTCGAAAAGGAAGTTTTTTCTAATTGGATGAACGCTTCAAAGGTCATTTCAAAGTCAATTTTATTTTTTTAAATGAAAACCATTTTTGTAACAATATATTATTTTACATAAAAAAAAGAAACAAGTAACATTTATCTAATATTTTTTTATCCGGTATCTAATTTCTACGATATTTAAGATTGCTTGGACAAAAAGCTTTCATTAGATGACAACATAGTGTAAATCGCTGCGAAAGATATGTAAACAATGAAAATTCAGTATAATACAAACGTTTTTTTATATTTTTTAAACCTACTTCAAGAATAAGATATATTAAAACGTACTAATTATAGAGAAAGATATGAAATAGTGCATTAAAAATGCTTGTAGAATTATTGAAATTAATATTACATCATAATTTATATTTTATTAAGCATATTGAGAAATATAACTAAAGAAATTCATTTTGAATATTTCTATAAAAATAATGTTTTTTTAAAAAAAGGATATTTGTCAAAAATACCTACTTGCCTTAAGTATTTCCTCTAAACAATAAAATATCACAATAAGTAAAAGCTGGATAAAAAAATAGTTTGGATAAAAGTTTAACCTCTCTGAAAGAAGAAAAAAAATAAAATTGACTTTGAAACATCCATCGAATCAGAAATAAATCAAGCTGTTACCGTTTTGCCGTTCAAAATATATTTCATTAATGATATCATTGTCAAATTGATTTTACACTTATAATATATAAAGATAATATATAAAGTTGCGAACAATGTCTGCATTTCCTAAAAATATCAACGCTCTCAAAATTCACCTATGACTTGGAGAGTATAACGAACACTACACGTTTGAATACATCTGAGTACACGTTTTGAATTCTTCTGATATTGATGTTTTGATTCTTCAAACTATCACACCGGTAAAATCCAATCGCAAACATTTGAATCTAAAATTTACAAGGAAAGATAATTTTGCTGACTCGACGTACATTTTTCTTTCATACTTAGATTCAATGAAATTAAAATTTTCACATAAATCTTAAATAAACATTTTATATATTTATATGACGATAGTCAATATTGTCATGAACTCATATGATATATCTTTGGTGACGCTATATTATATTAACAGATAACTTTCACAGACTCTTTTTGTCCAGTATTATTCCTTTTACCTTTGAGATACCTCGAAGAGAGGAAGCAATACACGCAGTATTTTCTGTATAGAAAAGGATGACTCGACATTTTATTTTCGTATCAATATTTCTAGGTACGTACAATTGATTTTGCAAAAATTCTAATATAATGGCCTTATATACTTTCCTAATAAAACTAAACATTCAAGAATATACGAATATCCTTAAGATTTCTAAATTTATGAGCATTAAAAACATTTGTATAGAAATATAACGAAAGAATAACATCTTCAGACAAAAATTTCTTTTATTCAAAATAATTTTCCGTGTTGTATCTATATCATCGACAATTCTCAGCGATGGTGCGTACGAGTAGTGAGCATTGACGAAAAAGCCAAAATAAATGACGAATTTAAAAAATCACCTTTTTCGCACAGACGATTACATATAATTGCACATAAATGTGATTACCGAGAAAAAGTAGGGTGTTCATTATCCGTTTTATAATGATTTACGCCAACGATGAGAACAGGTATAATTTTTGAGCGATTTGGATGAACAAGGTCTCATTTTAAAGATAAAGATTTAATTTAGGACCCCCTTTTCTAAATTTCTGGAAAAGCTTTATTTTCTTTAAAAAAAGATCGTTTTAAAGAATGGTATTGTTTTCCAAAATAGTTTATTGACAATTATAAAGATTTACTGTAATAATATATAATAAAATATATAATATATAATATAATAATATAGTATGTGTACATATATATATATATATATATATATATATATACATATATTGTTATGCGCGACCACTCGTTTAATAAAAAAAGTTTGAACTCTCAATTCGCTAGCTGCCTAGAAACAATCTTCTAGTTTGAAGATTACTCTCGTCATCTAGACCGTCTCATAACGATATATATACATATGTACAAATAAATAAATAAATAATAATTATTATTATTATAATGATGATAATGATGACGATGATGATTAAATTCTTGTTACATTAAAAATGAATTACTGTAAACGTTCGATTAATATAATATAATATTTAGGAAAGACTTTATTACTACATGATTATCGATAATAAACATTTTAAACATATAATGAAATAAAAGTTGTCAAGAAGAACTTCGAAATGCATTTTCTTGAACATTATTGATTCAATATTTAAGAAATAGGAACTATTATAAAGTTAATTAAAAGTCCTTTCAGTAATATGTCATTTATATTCCTATTGTCATTTAAGATTTTCAATAGGATTTGATCAAAATGAATAAATTTATAATAAGAACCTTTTTTCCTCGAAAACAAAATTGATCTGTCCCGGTATTTTAAAAAAAAATTACTAGATTTTATAATAATCCTGATGGACATCTTCGGAAGTTTCAGGTAAAAACGTATCGTTTCTAACTGATATTTATTACACGTTCTTTTATTTATTTTATTTATTTATTTTATTTATTTCACAAAAAAAAATAATTATATTAATAAAATAAAGACAGCATTCAATAACATTTGTCCAAGTAATTGTAGACTTATTAATTTTGAATAAAGTTTGACAAATTTATTAGCGTCTTTATAAAATGCGAAATATAGATTTATCAATTAACTATCTTTCTTAGAAACAATAGACTTATTACTTAATTAATCATTTTACAGGAATTTTTATTTGACTATTGATTTTACAGGTTGCAGAATATGGATTTATTATTTAATTACCGGATTTACTAAATGCAGGATATACTCTTAAGGATTAATCATGGACTTCACTAGCTAATTAGTGACCGGTTTAACAGAACAACAAATATTGACTGGCTTTTTAGATTTTCTTTTGACTGATGCCTTAGAAACGCGTTTAAGAAAATGTCAGTGGAAGCATTGCATCATTGCTTAACGCTGATTAGTTAATACCGATGAGCGAGTCCACGTCGTACCATCGTACGAGCATTATTTTAAATTTAAAAATGCAAAGTCAGATCAATTACTTATTTCGGGAAACTTTTTAGATGATATGAAATTTGATATGATATTAATAATATATTTGATATGAAATTGTAAAAAATTGAATTTCAAATCTTGAGAATTTTAAAAGATATTGTTAAAAGGAATCTTAATGTATCTTAGATCAGTGAATTAATGGTAATTGGGTAGATACAAGGTTGAAATGCAAAGTCATATTTCTTAACAAATTAAGGAGACTTAATACTTTCAACTTGAATTAACAACATACGAAATTAATCATTTTATTTTACAACAATATTCTTCTCAAATACGAATAATATTGACAACTGTAAATTGTTATAATGCAGACACAATAGCATAAACTTTAGCAAAACTTTAGCTCGACAGCGACGCAAGAATCCAAAGAACATAAGAGACCATGAAACATAAGAGACCAATGAAAAATTGATAATCGTAATGTTTTGCATGTCAATCGTATTCAAGTGAGGCAAAAATGTACAGTGTCTCGGTTAAGGATAGTATAAACATCTGAATTTCATCTACGGAAAGAGGATCCACTATTGCATAATTATAATAATTAATATTCAAATAAGTGCTACTGAACACTTTTTAATAATTTTTATACAACTCACGAAGCACATGAATTTATAAGTGAAGGTATACCAAATGTTAGACATCCTTATCAAAAAGCGAAACAACATTCTAATTAATAATTTCAAATTTCGGTTTCATACCGCTCATATGATGATTTTATTGAGGATCGATATCAATGACGAATTAATAATAAAAATTTAAGGTAAATATTGTATTAAGCCGTGTACATAAAATGATTAACGTCGCTAGAAACAAGTTATGTCAACCAATGTTAGCAAAGCAACTAACATTAAAAAGTAAATTCCGATGACATTTAACATAGGCAATATAACAATTGTGTTTAATTAATAAATACCAGTTTTATTTATAAAGATGATATTTAATAACGATCGGCTAAATAAAAATAAGATCATAATCGATTATAATTACACTAAAATTGTTATGCCTCGTGGCGTAATTTAAAATAGTCAGGTTTTGGTTAGGCCATGAAGCCTTTATCAGGAATTAGCCTTCAGGAACGTAAATTTGATGATAGGGGACAGAACGGGGAAACATAAATCCATAGGAAATTCTGAATAGAAAGAGACGAAAATGTGATAGATAGATGAACGGAAAAAGAATGAAACATATGACAGAGTATTCAAAATAAAGATTTCTTTCTGCCACTGTGTGTACTACTTTTCGACATTTAAACTACATATGTTTTACTTATTGTCTACTTCTGTCATATTTTTACGGAGTCTCTCGCAGCCACAGCATAATAAATGCTTGACGAAGATATAAATATAAAAGAAATAAAAAGAATTTATAACTTCGGTTAACACGAAGAAGGATACGATATGTTCTTTCGGATTTCTATTTACAAGTTCGACTTTTTCTTTTCTTTAAGCATGTATCGATCGGATATAATTATAGAAAATAAACTTAATTGTATAAATTAATTATATAAAAAATAACTCAATTCTACGCAGTTGTAAAACATCGAATCTATTTTATTCACGATTTTTATATTCTTCTCAGATAGCCCGAATAATTCCACAACTTTATCAACGTACGGTAATGGCCACCTAATGAACACAAACAATCCGTGAGAGAGCTTTCGAAATAGATATGCACCAAGATAGAGATTTAAAAAGGATAACGAACCACTACTAATGAACTCTCCTCATCGACATGTATGTAAATTACTCTCATATTTTAATATTTAATGCGAACCACTAGTATTTTGCAATTTCTACATTAAGAATCTCTGTGTTTAGAACGTTTGACATCAGAAACGATCAGACATTCAGCTTTAAAACTATTAAAATATTTCAGCATCATAATAACTTGGAATGTTTGATCGGGCTATTTATAAATAATCGTCGCCTTCAATGTTAGAGGGAGTTATGTAAGGAAAGTTGAAATACAAAAAGATAAACATCACTGATCACCTACGCGATACAGTGAGGAAAGCATATTAACAATATTATATTCAGTATTATTATTATTATTGTATTCAGCGAATTTGACATAGTAATCGTGTTTTTGAATGTATAAAAATAGAATATGTTAAAACATATTTATCTTTTTTAACGAATAGAAAGTCATTCTAATTGATCGTCTAGTCACCTATTAATATTTCTCTTTTCGACAAGACAAAATCTGGAAAGATATTTGTTCATCGTTGTTTTACGAAAACTTAGTTTGAAGTGATTTAGACAAGTGCAAAATAATATCTCCTATCATTTTAATTTTTGTGAATTTATTCATTGGTTCCAAGCGGAATTTGTCTAACACGCAAGCCGTCATCGATTTAATCTCATCCATTGCAAATTTTTAACTTGCGAAAAGAAAGATAACACAGAAATTTTGATTTAGCATTCGGCAAAATTGTGACTAATTGGGAATTAACCATTCTTTTATTAAAAATAAATTCCAATATCCAATAAGAGGAATTTAATCGATGAAAAGATTTGCAAGATCTTGATAATAGTTCGATGTAGTATTTGCATTTTTGTCACTTGATCGACTACAAAGCAAAATATTTCTCGTTTTCATACGTATATTGTTCCACTATTAATATTACGAAATTACAGATTTTCGTTACTTTTACTTTAAATAATTGGGGGTGGAAATGTTTTCACGTAAAAATAAATTCTGAAAGATCTAAAAAATTTTAAGAAAATGAATGAGAATGACGTTTCTTCTACGATACCGGACAAAAAAAGTACTGCAATTTTTTAGCAACATTTAATAAATCATAATCGCAGTAGAAATATCAATCATATTTTTTCATCACATGCCCGATATTCAAGAAAAGATTTAGTACAATACTAAAATCTGATCTACTTATGATCACTTACTTATCTGAACGATACTAAAAATCTATAGGGAAGGAATTCGAGGAGAAGATTTTTGAATGTCGAATATCTTAAAAAGTAGAGGACAAAAGGAAAATAAAGAAAAGAAGGAAAAAATGTCGCAGACAAAAGTTGTTAGTCTTTTCACATAAAACGTTCATTTTATTATTCAGTCTTAAAAAAAAACAAATAAAATTTATCTAAATCGAAAGACGATGAATAAAACGTAAAAGAATATACTGAGCTTACGTCAATGTGTGTTAATCAAGGAAATGATATAAGAGCTTTATCTGCAAAAGTGTAATTTACAAAGTAGGGAAGTAGGGAATATGATATTCTCATAATTAATAAATTTAATTAAACATATATCATTGCTTATAATCCATTAGGTATAATTATTATCCAGAGTAACATAATATTTATTATCACGCATCTATCTTTATGTAATAATTAATTTTCTTATTATATTGCTGTTTTTTAACACGTTATTTCTTTTAAGTTACATTAGACACAGTTGTTTTTTTATATCGTCTACTATTTTTGACTCAATATACATATATATGCTACTCCAAAGTATGTTTTTCATTTATTTATATAATATATAGATAGATAAAAGTTTATTATTACCCCGATCATAAGAAAAATAGCTATGTCCTCGCGCATGAGAAAGATATAAGTGTAATCATAACTCGGTTTGGTGATCCGTTTCCCTTTTTGAATACTTTGAAAGAATCTAAAGAATTTTACAGTTCCCTGGGCCTGACCCCGCTTTCTTTAGTGAAATAGAGAACTGAAAATGATTCTTGTTACTATTACAGATGTTACAGGTGGTGAATAAAATAAAATAAATAAAATAAATATAAAAAAAAATAAATTGTACATCGCTTGTTTTTTCTGACGCATTTGTCAAATTCGAGACAATGTGATATCCGTGGATCCTCATCGATAAGTCGATCAAAGCATAGTTTTCACCAAATTCATCTTTTCAACTTTTTATTCTATTATAAAATATTATATTACATTAAATATATTATGTATATTATTTAATGTGCTTCTTTAAAGCGTATAAAGTAACGAGAAAATTTTGCGAAGATAAGTTCTTACACATATACACCTACGATTTATGCATAAACAGAACTTCTTCCGGAGAGAAGATAAGTCAGTCGTAGCAGATCCGGTCTGTGTTCTACTACCTCGAAAATATCTCCATACAATTTCGTAAGAGCGTGTGATATTATTTTTACGCTTTTACACGATCTTATTGAGACGACAATTTCTAAAGTTTTATTTTCTTAAGCGGTTTATATATGGGCATATCCGATATACCTAGTGCCTTACACGTCGTGTAAGGGTACGCGACATCTGGCATTATCTATTATTATAACTCCAATGGAAGCTGTAATATCCTATAGTATTTTTATTGCCAATATCAATGTATACACTTTAATAATAGATATTTATGCAGCATTCTTTGATATACACATTTAGCTCGTAACTCGTATCCGACACTAACTGTCGATACCTAACTAAAATAACTCCAGTTGGCTCGTCTTATTGTCAGTTCGTTTACTTTTTTTAATCACGTATTACAGGCATATAGTACATACACGCTACTTAGATACTACAGAATTTTTATGATCGGTTTTATTTACTTTTAGTTTTTTCAAACAGTCGGTCAAAAATGTCAAAACTGTTTACGTCGCATATTTTTCTCTTACCGCAACTCTTCGAAGCCTTCCGCCTACAATACATTAGTTACTTCATATCTCCAGTGCAATATTTGTTTTGATATTAATAAAATCTACCTCCTCATATTCCCAAATAAATATTTTATCTCGACAAAATGTATCTTACTTAAAAAATAAATAAAAAAATATTTTACGAATGTTTGCGTTATATTTAAGATGAATTTTTGTCACGAAAATTTAAAGGACGTAAAATTTTGTTGGAAAGTATCTGACTGGATATATCAAATTTACATGTCTATATTCAATAATGCATACTGCATATGCATGTATACGTTGTTATTAAAAAGAAAAAGAAAGAGAAAAAGGGAGAACGTTGATACAGAGAACGTTTATCATGACAGCACGAAACGACTTAAGGCTATTATATATATACAATGTCTTACGAAAGTATTGAAATGCTCGCTATTAAAACTTTAAATAATAAAAATATGCATGTTAGACTTAAATTCTGAAAGTGATGTTACAACTATTATAAGACACAACTATCGAGATTACGCATACAAAATTTGAAGCGAATCGAATAACATTTATAGAAGTTATGAAACATTTATTACAAAAATGTATTGAAACAGGTTCATAAAAGTATTCGAACACTATTAATTTATTATGGCTTTGGGACGATGTTACATGCTGCACACTAGCTTTTCAGTTGTAGATTCTATAGAATTACATACTTCTACAATCTTCTGTTTTAATACATTTTTCGAAGTTATTTTATCATTTTTTTATTTCTTGCCGATTTCTGCCCACAAATTTTCGATGGAGTTAATATCCGAACTTTGTAAGGGTATATGTAACATACATTATATTATTAAAAAATCAAAAATCGAAAAAACAATTAAGAACAACCATCGTATAGGTCGTCCAAAGAAACTAACTCGTAGAGAAGAAAAAATTATAATACGCGAAATAAAAAAAGATCCGAATACTTCGGCTACGAATCTTGCTCAAATGGTTGCGTCAAAACTTAAATGTTCATTTTGAATTATGTCGCAAGACTTTACGCGACAATGATTTTCATGGTAGAATTACGAAAAAGAAATCATTTATTAATAAGACAAATCGAGCCAAGTGTTTGAAATTTGTAAAAGAATACATAATTGAAGATGATGTTTTTTGGGATAAAGTTATTTTTCTTGATGAAAGCAAATATAATATATTCGGATCGAACGAACCTCGTTTTGTTTGGAGACAACCCAATTCAAAAATGAATGTGAAAAATTTACGTCTGACTGTAAAACACGGTGGTAGTTCCGTGATGTTGTGAGGATGTATGGTTACAAACGGTATTAGAAATATTGTTTTTACAGATGGTATTTTAGATAAATATAAATATTTAAATATTCTAAAAAATAACTTAAAAGAAAGTTAAGGTTTTTTACGAAATTAGGGTTTTTTATTTCCAGCAAGATTATAATCCCAAGCATACGGCTATAATTGTAAAAGAATGGTTGTTGTATAATACATCGCAAAGGTCATATTAACCATATGTTTATATGAACTTTTTTTTTATTTTAGCATACTGTATCTATCCCTGAAGTTATGTCCACATTTTCGGAAATACCCTGTATATAATAGTTATGTATATATAACTATTATATATATATAAGTGGACCACAAATCTTAGCATATCCTAAGATATCGATACATGAGAGACTTGTCTTTTCTGTTCCGTTCTATATGTGCGTTCTATATGTATTTATTTTTATCGAATAACCGTGTGCTGATTTTACTGGCAAAACCTACTATCAAAAATTGCCCAATCTTGAAAAATCTGTGATTTTACCTTATACAGTTACCGGCAATATCAGGCGTATATATAAAACAATATCGATGTCATGTGAACAAGTAGGCTATAAACTCAAACTTTTGTTTCTCATATTTTGGTGTCAACTATCTTGTAGTGATCCATGCTAGATACGATGCAGCATCTATTGTACGATATATGTATATAAATAAACGTATAAAGAGTAACAAATGTAATTGAGATACAGTGGTGACTACATACTTACGTATTACAGTTAACAAAAATTTGTTTTCTTGTGTATTTGCACATTTAATAACACAAAATAATTTCGTTTTCTGCAAGTTTCTAGCATACTCTATAAAAAAAAAAAAAAAACAAGGATTTTTAAATTTATTATCATTAACAAGATTCATGTATTTATAATTGAAGAGTGCAATTTCTTGCAGACACGTCCTTATGCACATATAGAAATATTTATATTTTCACAAGTAGTTTTAATTTATAATAATAATAACATATTTATGATTAATATTTAGTAGCTACATCTTTATTTCTGAGAACAGCAGCATACCTGCATGGCATAGATTCGATAAATCGAATGCATCGACCCCATCTGTAATCGGTATGAAACACCAAGCTTCTTCTATTCTGACATACAATTCGTTAATATTTTTTAGTTCCTGCTTCTTCACATGTTTATTCACGTCAATCCATAACATCTCTATGGGATTTAAGTCTGGAGATTGTGCTGGCCACTTCATCACATTAATATTTTGTTCATTAAAAAATGTCTTTATTATATGTGTGGTGTATTTAAAATCATTATCCGTTTGATAAATTCAATCTTTCATCATGTACTCTTCAGTAAATGGAATTAATTGATATTTTACAACATCTAAGTATATAAATTTGTCCATTATTCCTTTGATGAAGGTCTGTGCCGTTTATACCAGGACCGATCCACTACATCTTATAGTTTCTTTTAAACAACTATTATGGTATTCTTTGTCTATATGATGTCTAATATACATTTTCTCATCAAATCCAAATCTATTGAATTTAAATTCGTCTATAAATACAACGTTTGATAACTGTTGGTCACTGTCAGTTAAAATATTCTTTTGTGAAAGCAATTCTAGCTCATAGATTTTTTCTAATATAAATGATTTTTTACTGGCAAAACATTTAATTGAAACCTCTAGTCTTCGTCAAACAATTTGTACATTTATTTGTGTATCCAAGTTCGTGGATATTTCCCTGTAAATATCGATAGCAGTCTTGAATCTGTCAGCTTTAAATAATCGATGAACTTTTTTATCTGTTCTTACATCAGTTTTTAGAGATCCCGCTTTAGAAGGCAAATTATTTGAAGTTCTGTGATGTCCAATATATTTTATAGCTTAATAACATGCCATGACCAATAGTCTAAATTCTCTGGATATCTTTCAATATAATTTTCCACTTCTTCGAAGATGTACTAGTGTTGTTTATGTTGAAAATAAAAGTAAAGCAAAAACTTATTTTACAAAAATGTTTTGAAATATCAGTACACATATCGTTTGAATTCTCACAACATTTCAATTATCATATTTTCATTTTTAAAATTGATCATTATTTATATCACGATATCACTAAATCCAAAATTATAATTATTTTCTATTTTCATAGTAGATTTGAATAAAAACAAAACCTGTTGATAAATCTATAATAATATTTCAATCAGATTTCAATCAGAATCAAAAATATCAATAGTAAAATTGCTATATGTTAGAAAATGTAGAAGACAAAATTATAGCTAATATTAGTGCCTTTTACCCTGCTTATAATCATTATATTATTCAATTAGATATCTTCAGGTCTAGTTGAAATAATTAAAAATCTAGTTGAATTCATAGTTGAAATAATCAAAAAAACTTTGTGCATCATATAAAAATTTCCAGGTATAAAGTCTTGTATATAATATATTGTGCAGTTGTAAACTATTTATTATTAATGTATATATCGTACTGATAATAGATATTACAAATCTCTGAGTATAACTTTTCTAAAAATTATAATAAAACTTATTGGTAAAAATTATCTAATATAAACAATTAATATCTTTCTTTTATTCTATGATTAATTCTATTATTAATAGTTTATTTATTAATACATACCTGCTGCAATGTCAGGTTTTCAACATTTATGATACAATCATCGAAGCTAATCTGTGAATTTTATTTTTTTCCATCAGTTAATATTTTTTGACTTCGACTCCAGTATTTTTTTAACTCCCTAAAATATTTCTTTTGATAATATAAATTATACATTTAGAGAAATTGCTTCGAAATAATATATATATAATTGGATAATCTTATTCGTTACATATTGTCATGCAAATGGTTTCTTTTTCTATCTTTCTTTTCATTCTTTCATTTTTTCTTCCGCATTCTAACTTTCTTTGTTCCGTATTCCTTATTTTTTCGTTTATTTTTGCACATTTCTTCTTTTATAATTACAAAACAAATTAGCAATCTGATTATAGGTCCCAACATAAAAATATCATACCTCCTTTTCGAAATGTCAAAGTTATTCGTTTCTTATTCTTTACTTTAATACAACTTATTTAACTTTAAATAATATAACTTTATTATAACTATAAATCACAATAACAATTATAATAGAACTTTTCGATAACTCAAATTCCTCTCTCTCTCTCACAATAGCAATAGATTATAAGCATTATTGTCGTCCAAACGTTCTTTGTTAGCTAGCGCATCGCCATCTCTTGGTTCCTATTGATACTTTTTCTCATACTAATTCTCTTTCTCTTATTCTCTTATTTTCTCATTCTCTCTCTCCCTCTTTTGCTCACTCACTGTCATATGTACAAAGTTTATTTATCATATTGTCTTCTTCTTTTCTCAGTCTCTATCAAGATACGGAAAAAATAGAAATAGCAATAAGAAAAATCAGAAAATATTTTTCCATCTGTTATTCGAACATTAGGAAATGAAATATTCGGAGCAAGATATTCTGGATGAGAGCAATATAACTATTGTTTATATAAGTGTAATTCATTTTAGTTACAATAAAATTTTGTTTATTGAAAAAAATTTGAAAACAATTATATTTTTTTTTTAGTTTCTAGTATAAACACTTTATTTTACACACACACACAATACAATATATAAATATAGTATACAATATAAATTTACAATGATTTTAAGTGATGTTTTTTTTTTTTAATATTAGGTTATCTTTTAATATAGGTTTCGTTGATTTTAATGTATTCATTTTCATCCAATGTCTTCAATTGCTACTTACCGATCTATTTTAATTATAAATTTTCTTACCAATGTAGCAAATTTTCATTTCCAGCATAACGAATTTTTGACGTAAAAGTAAAGTCAATCATAAATACATTTTCTTTTATAAGCTTTTAGAATACAATTTCAATAATTTATGAGAATATGCAATTACTTATGCAATATCTTTCCGCTTGGCTGAATACTAAGAAATTTTTCGAATGATCTTCGCTGGCTAGAAACCTGTCTGGATCAAATGTCAATGGTTCGTTCCAATATTCTTCATTCCATTGAAGTTTGTAGATGAGAACTACTCCTGAACTTCCTTTCGGTATAATCCAATTTTTTTAAATCGTAGTGAATCGCTTGATATTACTAATAATAAGAAAATGCAAAAGAACGCTTATATATAATATACACTTACAACATCTAAAATCAATTAACACTTCAAAAGAGATATTATTTATAAATGCATTATTTATATATTGTATATGTATAAACATATAATAAAAACAGATTACTTTAGACTTGATACATCTTCTATAATTCAAGTACGTATTTACCCCATTATTCGTTATTATTCATATAATGGAAAGTATTTTCATATTATCTTTTTGTCATATTTAGCATATTTTTAATTAAAAAATGGAGTATATAATGAACTATCTCAAATTTATGACACGAATGTTTCCAAAAAAGTTCCGATAACATTCCAATATATTGTAATTTTAGAAGGATTGATTATACAAACATTACGTCTTTTTTCTATCAGCCATCGATCCAAAACTGACGCAACATATTATACACAATATATAAGTAGCCGTAATAAAATAGCTATAATAAAATGATAACTTTTCTATTTTCTAATCATTCATTATTATTATTTATCGTTAATATTTTATTTAATATTGATATTTATTTATTTTTATTCAGAATTTTATCAAGCGACAGAAAATTGGATCATACTAAAAGGAAATTCAGCGGTATTTTTTATCTACTTCATCGAATAAAGTTCATCGA
Source organism: Vespula pensylvanica (assembly GCF_014466175.1). Classification (NCBI taxonomy): domain Eukaryota; kingdom Metazoa; phylum Arthropoda; class Insecta; order Hymenoptera; family Vespidae; genus Vespula; species Vespula pensylvanica. The sequence continues at coordinate 3,633,733 of NC_057703.1, forward strand.
AATGAAGGACATTGAATCGAACCGTTGATATTCGATTCACTAGCCGACGAAGGTAAGGATCATTCGAGAAATTTCTTAGCATTCAATCAAAAAGAAAAAAATTGTATAGGTAATTGTATTTTCTTATAAATTATTGAAATTTCATTCCAAAAAGTTATAGAAGAAAATGCATTTACGATTGATTTTACTTTTTTAGGTTAAAGATTCGCTATGCTGGAAATGAAAATTTGATGTATTGGTAAGAAGATTTATAATTGAAATAGATCGGTTAGTAACATTAAAGAAATTGAACTAAAAATGAACATCACGTTAAAACTGGTGGTTTAATTTATAAAATTAAAATTTGAAAAAAGATATTACTTAAGATCATTATAAATTTTTTACGAAATATTCTTCTTTGTATCATGCTGGAAAATAAATAATTACTAAAAAATACGACACGGATCATTACTTTTCATTAACGAGTTGTAAGATTTATTTATCAATCTCTAATTCAACATATTATACGTATTAACATATTATATATATGTTAAAAATAAGAACTTATGAAAATAAATTATATTATAATTAAGTAAAAACTATAATTTGGATTACTGTTCCAAACTCTATCATAACAAACTCTGTGCGTAGTAAAAGATAATTTGTAGCAAAAATAGAAACATACAAACTGTATAAGAACTGTCTGCGAGCATCTCATTATTTCATATAATCTCTTATAAGTAATAATTAATTCATAAAGCTCTCAAAGATCATTTTTACTATTAATTTCAACATTCTTATCAATTAGTATTTTTGAAAGATTAATGAAAACTCAAAAATGTACCCATATAAATTTTCTTCTCTATACTCTCTTTTTAATATAAATTAATTCTTGCGTTACATACGACATTTCTAGGGTACTATAAATACTCATTCTTTATTAATGAGATTTCGAATATTGGAACGAGTAATTTTTGATACGAGAATGATACGAGAATTCCATTCGTAATGAGATTTTTAATCTTATTCTTTATTTTTCTATCTTAAACATCAAAACACTCAGGTCATACGTGTAGAGTTTTATAAGACAGAAATATATGAGATGACTAATTTATCTCATTTTAATAATCAGTACGTTATATACTGCAATGAATATCGATCAGTCGAAACAGATCAATATTCATTTCAATAAAATACTTTTTGTAAGAGGAAAGGTAATTATATAGTCCGTGTATCGAAAAGAGCTAAAAGATATAAAAAATGCGTTTGATGAGAACGTAATCGGATCAGAAGTGAATTCACAATTTTCGAGTATTGTAACACTTTCCGGACGGTAAATCACAGCAAGCCCCAACAATAACCTATGTAAAAATCGTTGGAAGAAATATCCCAGACTTCGATCGGAAAGAGTTAATTATTGCATCATTATATCCATATTCATGCACTTTTATATGAGTAAAACTAATATCATACTCGTACAGTTAAATAAAGTTCGAATTTCATTCTTTTCATTATAGAACGAATTTTGAAAAAGGATAGTGTGATATAGAAACGTCAATTGTTATTATTAAACATTTTGTGATTTCTTTTTTTTCAGATATATTTCTTCAAAGCAATTATTCACAAAAATAGCAAAAATAAATTACTATAATAGTAATATCATGTATATTAATATAATTATTATATTTCTAGTATAATATAACTATTATATTATATTATTATTATATTTATATTAATTATAATTATTATAAATATTATTATAATTATTATAATTAATTATATTATTATATTTATATTTATACAATATACTTTCATTTATTATATGTAATATATTTAAGCAAATATATATATATATATTTTTAGAAGATATTTATTTAATTTATCATAGATCAGTATAACGCAATCAGCTGCAAATTGTTGTTTCGTTGTATTTATTATGTTACTCTGACATGTTATTTATTTGACCTATGGTGAGCTTGTTGCTAGAAACGATATAAAATCAATCTTTCTAACACTTTTGCAACATATTGTGGTCTATTAAAGAAATTGTATAATGTAAACATAAATTTTGAAAAAAAACTATAATGATGCAACAAATTTATATATCTTAATGTCGGATCAATGACGAGACAAATCGGATCAAATGACTATCGTCGAAAAGTCGATAACGGAAAATTTTTTTTACTAAGCTTAATGTAGCTAAAATCTCTACACAAATTCTAAAAATGCAATACCCGCAATATTGCTACCTAAACAATACGCAGTTTCGAATCACAGCAAAAAATAAATTAATTGCACGCTTAAAATCGAAATCGTCAATGATAAAAATATCATTAAAATAAAAAAAAAATTGATTGTTTTGAAATACAATATCGACAGTGACAATAAAACGTATTCATTTTAATTTGATTGAATTTTCCTTCGTTTTTTGTTCAATATATATGATAAAAAAATTCATAGGAATTTTTATGAAAAAGTAACAAGTAGCGTTAGGCATTGTACGCACAATGCATACTCTCACACTCTCCTACATGCATATCTCCGTCTCTTTCTGACAAAGGTACTGTTGTTTTTCTTACTCTTTTCATTCGTCGCATGAGCAGTTTTCTTTCGATTATTTCATTCGATAGCTTCGTTAATTGACGAAAGCGCATTATTAAAAAATATAATTTTAATTAGTGCATTTTTTTCAATTAAGATTTGGAAAAAAAAGATATTTTCATGGATTCTTTTACCACAATCAATTATATGGAATTGTTTAAAAACACACAAATAGAGCTAGTAGAAAACTCACAACTTTCATTTTTTGATAATATTTTTGATACGAGAAATCGACGCAAGCTCTAACAATGATCTATGTAAATTCATTCTTGATTACAACAATTAACTATCGTTGATCAATGACAAGATTAGTACGCGTCTGTTTTATTTATATTTCTTGACATGTCTCTTTAAATTAATTTTATATAAATACCTTTTTCATACTATTTTATGAAAATGAATATCATTGTATGTAACATTCTACCTAAATTATTACAATATATAACATGTCGGTACGATTATTAAAATGAAATAAGTATGTATGTTTATATTTTGTAAAAAATCTTCGATCATGCAACCTCAGTATTACAATCATCGAAAGAGAGAAAGAGAAGGAATCGAAGCATTCATTAGATAATTTCATCAAATTTCCACGTACAATAGCTACAACGCAGTAACGAACGAGTAAGAGAAGAAAGATTATTCGATATGATCTGTGGCAATCGTCACGATTACGTTATATTATTATCATAATATTGATATACTAATCTTGTCTACGTGTTCCTCTTTTTTCCTCTTCTTATTATTTTATACCTCATTCTATGTCTCTCTCTCTCTCTCTCTCTCTCTCTCTCTCTCTCTTTTTGTTTCACAGCAGTAAATTTAATATTTATATTTACTAAATCATTGAGTTCTAGAAACTAACCATATCGCTAAAAACATTTTTTACAATACACATGTCACAAAAATAACGCAGCAATCATCATCAAAATTTTTCTCATCAGATATTCGTTTTAAGAACACTCTAAATTTAGTAAATATTTCTATGATAAGATTTATGGACAAAAGTTAATAATTGAATCACATTTCAAACCAATTCCGAATGAAAAGATATGAAAAGCAAAAAAATTGAAAAATTGATGCGTGTAACGTTTATCATTAATTTGATCTAATTATGAAAACAATGTATACATTTTTCCATTCTATATTCTTTCATAATAGTACTGTCGGAACAAGGACGCACAAATATATGTTAATAATATTCAATGGAGAACTATAAATATTGATACTGGAAAACTCCATATATTTGCCCTCTAATTACTTTCTTTACCATCAAATAATCGAAACTCGGGATATAACTCCACTTTGGATATTCGCTAAAGATTTATTCGCTAAGAAATATCTGATGTAAGCTTAAAATCATTTTAATAGAATCGATATCTGTTATAAGTTCTTACAATCTAAATATAAAAAAGGAACTATTATTTGATAATAATTTAATAAAAAACGGATTGAAAATATTATATCAAATATTTTCATAGTTCTTCCAAAATCATAACAATAGTATATTTTTTCTTTGTTATTAATAAGGAATATATATTGATTTTTTCAATTCTTAAGTATACGTAACAAAAAATAACACAATTTATGAATACATGTGTATATTTAGGATATAAAAAAATTACATAAGAAAATTTTAGCAATGGATTCTTCTTATGTAGAGAAAAAAAATAGGTTCTTTAACATGCGTTGAAAATTTATTTCTAAATTGTAAGATTTTATAAGATGTTCAAGTATGATATTCGTGGGTTGACATCCATAAACAGAATGCATTAATGCACATTCCTTCATTTCAGTACATGGTCTCACCAAACAGCAGAATGATGCAGCGACTTTCCGTGAACGTATTGTGAACGCATATCACTTAATATGTAATATGAATTTTAATTGTGGAATTCGTTGAGAATTTTTTGTGTTTAATACTTTAATCGTCGAACTTTTGGATAAATATAAATAAATAGTTAATGAAAAAACATATTTTAATATTACAATAAATCTGTTCACTTATTTCTTTCAATTATTTAACTGATCATCATATAAAGATCTCAAAAAAACCAATGTTTTGATTTACCCTTTCTATTGTCATTATTATAGTTATCAATCTCTTGAATCTTCGATCTTCCTTTCATATGTGGATTCTTCGTTCTTTTCTATTATAAACTAGGTGAAGTCAACTAGGAAATTCAGAAACATTGAGATTATTAAATCAGCTTTAATTTGAACCGAATCTATACATCTTAAAAACTACACTGATGCATCAATAAGATTATTACTTTATTTTTTAAACATCCATATAGGGACTACTTGATGATACATAGTAGGCCACTTCATAAATAAATTTCGTAATATAATCCTTTAATATCTTTAACCAAGAGATTAACTATGGAAAAGTCAATATATGTATGTGTCCAAAATTAGATATTTAATCCGGATACACCCTAACTTATCCAAATTTATCTAGACTTGCCCTAAATTAATAAATTAATCCGAACCAATCCAAATTTAGACGAATTTATACGAATCTGACTAAAATGGTTTAAATTAGATTTTATGCACCCGAAAATGTATAAAACCACCTGGAAACACTCGAAATTAGCCGAATTTACCCGAACTTATCAAAAATTAATGAATTAGCCCTGATACACTTGAATTTATTTTGTTTAAATTTTTGTTTAAATTAGATTGGATACAACCGAAAATGTATAAAACCGCCTGGAAATACGCGTACTTAGCCGAATTTTCCTGAACTTGTTCGACATTAATAAATTAACCCAGATACACTCGAATTTATCCAAATGTCTTTTTGTTAAAAGGAAAATTGAATATTATCCTTCTCAATTAGAATGAGAATTTGCTCTAAATAAGACGTGATAGATACGAAAGGAAGATAAAAACAAAAGATAAAAAGCAAAAGATCGTGTGAATAGTCGTCCAAGAGAACAATTAGTCGACATTAGAAATCCGAAAAAACAGAACACGCTCTTCTTATATTAACTTAATTCTTAATAAACTTATTGTTATTACTTTTTATATTTTATGTTAATAAAAACATGAAGAAATAATATAGTAAACTAATTAGTATAAATTATTATTTCAGATCTACAGATTAAAACATTTTAATACAGATTTCATATAAATTTATAAACTAATATTCAATATATTAGTTTTTTGTTACTAGTAATTAAAGTTTAATAATTAAAATCTCTAGTTTTTATTAATAATTTAATAATTAATTATAACTACTAGTAATCAATAGTAGTTAACATTAACAATTTCGTAAGGGAAATATTCTAACAAATTTTGGTTGTAGTTCCTAAAGGCACTTGTAATTAATCGAGACAAAATTTGGCAGATGTCATAGTATGAGATAATAGATCTGAAATATAAATAATTTTAACTGCTGGAAATCACGTGTTTCAAAGATATAAGTTCTTATAGATATAATACATATACATTTCACTGTTATCAGATGCTCTACTAATAGTGCATCAGTGGTATAGATGCATTGTAATATAAACAATGTATGTATGAATGAAATATATAGTTGAGAAATAAATAAATAAATATATATATATATATATATATTGCTTGTAAATTTATACAGCTTTTTCATCACCGTCAACAGCAGCTTGCTTCCGATTGACAGTCTTCAGTTGGCCCGTCGGAGGAAATTGGAAGAAAATGGTCTCTTTCTGTCTCTTTTCTTTCGCTTTTATTTTCTCTTTTTATATTTTCGATCGCCTAAATATGATAACCTTTACATACACAATGCTTTCTTTTGGTTGCTGTACGTTATTGGATGCACGAGACAATTATTTTGTGCATTTTCCATGTCCTTCCTCTACCACATATCTTGATATAATGTCGTCGAATTTCATTCTATAACTGAAGTATTTCAGATTGACGCTGCGATCACCCTCAACAAAACTCTTTCCACTTTGCCTATCTAGTACGAAACGATCGGATTGTCATAGTACGAGATAAGAATTCTTTGCTGTTGAAATAAAAAAAATAAAATAAAATAAAAATAAAACAAAATTAATCAACGATAGCGTTTTTCCTTTCTTATATAGTAAAGAAGTCTTACAATTGACACACAGTAGGAAATAAACAAAAAATGATAAGAATGTGATCGCAATAAAAAATAAAAAGAAATTAACCGATCACATTTTACCTTTAAAAGAACAAAAGAAATGTGGTAGGACGAAATAGGGAACAAAAAGATAAGAACGTGGGAGTTGTGATAAAAGACAAAGCTGATTAATCGTTGTCATCCTTTGCTCATAGTATATGTGAGCGTAAAATCGTACGATCAACACATTGTTGATTCGATTTTCTGGACATTATGATTGCTGCATCACGTTCGATATGACTTTCGTCTATTTTAAGTTTTTAAACAAAGTCGGATTGGTGAACAAATTACCAATAGTTCCGTTGTCAGAGTTACCTGTAAATTCGATTCACGAATTAAGTAGAATACGAAAGATACAAACGCGTTATGCAAAAATAGTAGTGGATTTGAATAGAAAATTTACAGTGCATCTGTCCAATCGTATGATTACATAGAGGGTTCAGAAACTGAACGGAATTTGAGTTTATCTCCGAATACAATAACTAACTCGGGGTTAATATGTTGAGATGTATAGTTTATTTCTTATATATATATATATATATATATATATATATATATATATATAATTTAGATCTTTATAGTAGTTGAAGAGATTTTTAAGAGTTAACAATAAAATTCTGAGTGTAGTTAGATCTCTTGTGTTTTTGGAAAATGTCCATAGGAAACGTCCATGGGAGAGAAAAAAATTCTTATGGTGTAATGGTGATATTTAGGTTTAATATTCTTATGATGATGCGTATAATAGTTTTAATAATAATGATAATGATAATGATAATAATTATAATGATACTAATAATAGTAATAATAATGATGGTATAATAACAATAACAATAACAATAATAACAATAATGATACAAGTCATAATGGTACTGATAGTAATAGGAAAAGGAGGGTTAACGTGGGGTGAAATGTAACACGTAAACTCTTTGTTGTGTTCGTATGACGATCCGTTCGAATATCGCCTTTACAGTACATAGGTCATATATGAATACAACGAAATCATTTCTTATAATGTTAACGAGAAAAAGGAAGAAGAAGAAAGAAACAATAATAATAAAGTTAAGAAAAAGTTGAAGATTACAGATATGATGAATGATAGTATTAAGTATTCTCACGCTCGATATTTTCCTCGTTGAAAGTGCGTAACTTAAGGAATCACTTATATTGATAATAAAAGTAAACTGATCTCTTTTAGCATTTTCAAACTAAACTCTCGTTATTCTATTGCGCCATTGTTAATACTATAATTCTTAGTCCCTTAAATTACTCATACGTTCACCTATCAGTTCCAAACACAAAAACATAATTATAGGATCTAAACTTCAATATTTTTCCTTATAACCATGCACTTCGACAAATTGTAAATTGTTCAAATCTTAGCGTCAGCCAGACCTCACTTCATGATACAATAAACTTCTTGTTAAATTATGGGATCAATCAGAATCGTAAAGGTAATACTATTATCTAATAGAAAACAAACCATTTATCCTCTGCAAGTTTCGCAAGTTCTCTGCAAGAATCTAAAAAGTTAGTGAGTATTTATTCCGTTAAACCAGAAGCCGGTAATTAAGTAATAAGTCCGTATTCAGCCATTTAAAATCAGTAACCAAGTAATAATTCAGTATTCCATATTCAGTAAAATCGATAACCATATATAATTCAGTATTCTGTATTCTGTAAACTCGGTAACTAAGTAATAAGTTCGTTATCTACATTTTAGTAAATTAATAAATCTGTGTCTCGCATTTTATAAAGATCTTAAAAAATTTATAAGACTGCATTTAAAAATCAATGAATCTACATTCATTCGAACAGTCTGTATTTGAAGTAAATAACTTGAAATCTTTATTCTAATGTCTATTATCTCCTTCTTTTCCTAGCCTATTTGTCTGACAAGATTTCCTGTTATTTAATTTTATTAACCTACGTTTCCTGCTTCGTCGCTCGTCAATGAATTTACGTTTCTTAAAGTCAATAAAAACTAAGGACAGACTAATCTAATAAAGACTTTAGGGCCTGATAAAATCATGGTAAAATTAGGACGTAAAAATAGTAATGACGATAGCGGCAAAAACTTGATGAACGCAAACGTGGAAAAAAAAGAAGGAAGACAAAAATGGGAAATAAATGCCTTATTTTTTGCTTAGGAATTCATTTCGAAGACAACGGAAGAAAAAGAATGAGAGATCTTTTATTCCGTCAAAAAATAAGAAGATAAAAAAATAAAAAAAAATAGATTTTCGATGTTTTACGATGTATATCGCGAAGCAATAACTAACGACATTGACGTATTGTAGGATTAAGAAAATATTCATGTATGTGTAAATGTTGAAAGAATGCTAGGGATAGTATTTATAAGATAGAAACATAATTATAGGAGTATAAATGATATGAAAGTTTATACACGTGTGAAGATTAGGCGATGCCTATTTTCGAACGCGTTTTATCTGGACGCAGTTCGTAAGAGCGAGTTCTAAAAGATATACATGGATGAAAAAAAAAAAAAAACGATAATGAGCGAGTAAAAGAAAGAAACGATAATCAATACAAAGAACTATGCATCAATGCGGAGATATGAGAGTAGACAACAGAGTATAACAGAGCAGAGTAGAAATGTTTAGAAAAGGTATTTGGTGCTTAGAAACGGCCTATGTGTTCCATGGTCGTTAGGAACACTAGGTTCCCTCTGCTGCTTTCCTTTTTCATAGTTATTCCCTTTCGATAACTGAGTGCTAACTATTCTATATTCAAGATCTTCGTCTCCAGGATATATCGTCGACATTTTTTTCTTAAAGAAAGAAAAACATATTTCCCGCTTTGTTCTATTTTAAAATAAAACATTTTGCTGATGACCCTTAGCCAAATATCTACCTTCATGGAATATTCTATTTCATCGACTACGAGATAGTTACCTATCAAATATCACTCTGATCACCTAAGTTCATCAAATATCACTCTAATCACCTATAGTCCATCTAAATTTGGCGAATCCGTGCGGTTGCAAGAGTTACCTCTTTCTTCTCCTCTGGAACTATCAAGGGCAGATCTCGCTCTTGATAGGTACTTCTTTTCCCGTCTTGTAGATTTGAAAAAAGTGCTCCTGCGAAACGGATCTGCTTCCACTTATGCCCCTTGTTACGGAGCCTGATTTCCCATGTAAGAGAATAAGAGTGGCAAGCACACATTCACTCATTACCTTGACGTTATATTTAATCATTTATATTAATCATTTATATTATCAGTTATATTATCAATATTTAATCATGCAAAAGTGTTAATTACTTATGCATTTATCCCTACATTTGCTGGACGTTTTGCGTAACTCCTTTTCTAATCGTCCTCTCCACATATGGTACCAAACGATCTGCATAAACAATTTTTTTTCTCTTGAAGATTTTTTTATAAAGAATATCACATCGTTGATCTTTTTTAAAATTTTATATGGGCCATCCTAATTATTCTCGAGTTTTTATGCTTCGTGTATTCATTGAGGATTAACAACCACACAATAATATAACAGTTGTAATAATGTAACGATAATAAAGTAACAAAAAGAAAATTGATTACTAGGAGCAAATAAGGCTCTGTTGTAAAATACGATTTGAAAATTAATTATTAAACAAAAGAAAAGGGAAATTCGGCTAAATAAAAGGTGAACGTATATCATGTGGTATTTAAATCTGATGGAAACATATGAATTAAACGATAAATATCTTTCTATATATTTGTGCGATTATTATAATGTAATAAAATTTCATTATAATGCAATATAATGAAACATTTTCATTTTTTGATTTTTATAGTAGTAAACAAGTGTAAAGAACGTATAATATCTCAAGAATATTAATTTTTTTCTTTACGCACAAATTGATAGCAAAGCGTGGTTGCAGAATTTAAAAACAGTATGAAAAATTAATAAACAAAATATAGTATATAAATGCAATGCCAGTTGAAATCTTATAAATATTGAATCACTTGACGTAGCACGAATTATTTTTTATGGAGAGTGAAGATTGAAAGAACCTTAATTTTTAATGGAACGTTACTGCTTTGTATATAACTTGCCACTATGACACTATTAGTTATATTACGCTTCTTATATATTTTATTCCAATTCTTATATATTCGTCTATATATAGTATATACTTTGTCACCTGATGATATACGATCGACATAATAAAATTGCGACCAATAGGGATTACAGTTTAATTGTAAGACGTAGAAAAGGATAATGATAAATATAAATAGAAAAAGATAGTTAATACTTTCAACGCAATACTTTTGCAAACGAATGTAATCAATTGCAAGATATGAGAAAGTTTAAATTGATTTGCTATCTAATAAGTGATCACATATATTTTATACAATATAAATCGCAATTATAGGAAGAAACGAATAGTGAAATTACGCACGGTAATTATTTATTTTACTAAATTTTATTATTATATGAATATTTTAAATTAAAGCTTAACACTGTAAAGAAAACTTAATACTACGTTTTTCGGTATGAGCTGTAACATCTTAATTGTCGCCACTTCCATCTTTTGTTATTTATGGTATTTTTTCTTCTTTCTTCTTCCTATAGAGATTTGTTTTTCCTCGATATCACATGCAACAAACTATTGCACACTCTTTTTTCTAGATCTTAATCTATACTTTAAATCTATTTCCTACATAATTCATAGTGGCTTTACTTCTCCTTTTCTTATGCATACGCTGAGAGCACGTCGGATTCTGACAGTTTATCTCAGAGATCTTCAGAGAAGTAAAAATTAATACTGCAAATATTTTCGCTAATAAATCATTTATAGAAGCTGACTAAAAAGGAAAGAATAAGAAAAGATAATAATAAATAAATAATTTTCATTTTTAGAATGGAAAATCTCGAAAAATTGAAGTTTACGCCAGTAAATAACCCGGTATTTGATTTGTTTATAAATTAAAATTGCTTCAAGTTGCTTATAAGGATGATTTATTTTTATGATTTATTTTGTTTAGGTCTTGCATCGAACTGTGACAACAATTTAACACTGATCATATAGACTTCATCTATTATCAATTCTTCTAATTATTGTATTATATTATCAGTTATTCTATTAAAAAGTGTTTTATTACTTCAATAGATAATGCCGGTAATCTTAAAAGGTATTTTCAAAGCGGTGAATTGTACTAATTGCTACTACAGTCTTGTCAGTTGATGTGCAAGTAATATAATCATTGTGGTAACTTTTCGTAGTTGTGTAACGATTACAAATTTGTATCAAAAGTTGATGAAAAAAAAAGTTTTTCCACAACCGTTTGGATCAGTCAAGAATAGATGGAGAAGTGACTATGTTTCGGAAAGAAGATTAAAATTTGCAGCAACAGTTCTTTCTGTTTCTCATTTGCCACTTGCATTAAATCGCATAAAGTGCATAAAATCGCTCAATAAACATTAGATACTCTCTTTTATTAGCAATAGTTCTAAGTTCATGTACAGTTGCAATTCTTAGATCACGATTTATTTCTGAATTTTCGTTATCATGTAACTGTTGACATGGATCTGGTTCTGCTTATCTGTTAACAAAATGTTTCATATCAGTTTCATTATCAGGAATTTCCGCTTCGAAACATAATTATCCACAAATTTCAATTGCTTTCTAAACATTCAAATCAAATTCAAACTATTTGCATCTATCTAAAATTAAGTAAACATATTCGTCTTAAAGTCTAACGAATTTCTTTACTCCAAGAGTTTCGTTATCTCTTTGTTCTTGAATGGTAAATGCAGGATAATTTCGATAACGTATTACATATGGTTTTCTTTTGCTTTACGTACGTATTATTCGCATTACATGTGTAATTTGGAACGAATTGTGCACACATGATCTTTTAATTTCCTGTAGTCTTTATTAAAGAGTTTTTGTCAACTGAGAACATTCTGAGAAGTGACATACATAATTCATTTAATCCTTCTATCTTGAAAATTTTACAATCAAATACCGATATTCAATACATTTTAAAGAAATATATTTGTGCTGTTTATGTTGTAAAATACATCAATAAAATTATTAGAGGCATTAGCAATCATTAGATTATAGAAATAATGAACGATTATCCTAAATTCGATATTATTGAAAAATAGATGTGGATATGATTAACACAATTGAAATTAGCAATCAGAAAGCCGTTTCGTATATATTGCGAGAGCCGATATCAAGGAGTTCTACCGTCATAGCCTATATACCAACTTCATGGCAAATTCAACGATTAAGCGTTGAAGAATTTACATGTTAAGTATTCAGGATTTAAACTACGAATCAAGAGATCAAGAATTAATTATCTTTCCAGATGTGATAAATACAAGTAGAAGCTTTAGGAGCTTGAAAAGACTATACTTCCACAATTTGTTGCAAATTACACACGTATTGTGAATAATACGTATGTAAAACGAAAGAAACCATATAATATATTATCAAATTGCGACATACAGATCTTAATAAGTATGAACGAGAAATAGTCATTCAGCATTTATCATTTAACAACGAAAACAACGAAAATCTTGGAGTAATGAAATTCGTTAGACTTTAATACGAACCTGACGATTTAATCCTACACAGATGTAAACAGTTTGAATCCGATTTGAATATTTAGAGAACAATTGAAATTTGTGGACAATTATGTTTTAAAGCTGAAATTTCTGACAATAAAACTGATGTGAAAGATCTTGTTAACAGACGAGTAGAATCAGATCCATTGCAGCAGTTATATAACGAAAATTCAAAAATAAATCATGATCTACGAGTCGCAATTCTAAACAGACTTGATATTATTACTAGAAAAAAAAAAGAAAAAAAAAATCTACTGCGGACTTTATGAACTGATACGAATGGCAAGTGAATAACAAAAAGAACTGTCGCTACAACTTTTAATCTTCTTTCCGAAACGCGTTCGCTTCTCCAACTATTCTTGATTGGTTCAAACGGTTGTGAAAAAGCATTCGTCCTTCGACTTTTGATGCAAATTTATAATAGTTACATGACTACGGAATGCTCATATCACTTATGTATCAATTGGTAAGAATGCAATGGTAATTGATGGCACAACCGTATATATCATTTTGAAAATATCTCTTTTAAGATTATTGCCATTATTTATTGAAGTAATACAATAATATAGAGAACTTTTCAAATACATTGAGGCGCTGATAATAGATAAAGTCAGCATGGTCAATGCTGGACTAATGTTACAGATCGATACAAAGCATAAATAAATTATTAATAATTACGATAGAAAATGTGGAAAGTATACATCATTTTTATAGATCTTACGACAATTTTCTCCCGTTTAAGCAATTTCAATATATTATCAAATTAAACAGTGGATCGGTGGCGCTATAGAGTAGACTTAAATTTTTCGAGTTGAAGCAACTTATGGGATAATCGAATTAAACATTTTCAACACTCTTAAGACAAATTGGAAATGACATGCAACTGGAAGAGTTTGAACTACAATTAATAGAATCACGGTTGTTCTAACAAAAATCAAAAAGAGACGGTATCATTGACATTGGTGGGCTATCAAATGAAATCATACTTGTGCTGCACAAATCACACATGATTATAATTAACATTAATGTCTCTTAGAGTTTAATCAATGAAAAAATTACATAGAGTTGACATTTTAATAATAGTGATGACGTGACACGAATATGGTTGGAGTTCCCTATTTCACTTAAAATCGGTGAGAAAATAAGGTACGAGATTAGCGCATAAGTATAGAGCAATTACATTATCTGTTTCAATATTAAGATAATCCCCTTAAATAACAAAACAATTGTCGCCAAACGGAATCGTTTTCCCGTTATATCTGCTTCTACTATCACTATATCAAGGAAATATCTTCAATGAGACCATGTATGAATACGATGAGATTCACTCCTAATAGCTTTTTTATGTGGTATTGTTGCCACATTGAATTATCTATATTAATAAACTTCACATTATTACATTAAATAATGAGCACATATTTTATCATGGATGGCGAACAGTATCGTTTATGGTAAATTTGCAAGGATAATTCCGATGATTAGCATTCAATAAATTAAATACAATCGACAAAGTATTGACAGATTTCATCACCAACAGATCGGATCTATCAATATTTTCGTTCAATTGCCAGTCTAAGAACTTATGTTATAATGATACTATTGTAGAAAGATGAAAAATTTTGCTACTTTTAGAAATGTGCTGAACATTAAATAATCAGCAATTTTAATTGCATCGTCCAATTCAAAAGATCTGGTATAAGGAATGGTGAAATTTCAATTTATCAAATTTCAAATGATAGGGCAATAATTACCAGGATGATTATATAACACTGAATAGAGCAATCGAAAAAATACTTGCTGTTAGTTGTTTGTTACAGAATGAACAAGTCATTCTCACTTGGTAATTCATATTATATCAAATAAATCAATTTCACAGATTACTGATTTTATCCATAAAGATTTATTCATCTATATCACAGAAGACGGTGTATAGTACTTTGCTAAAAGAGATAATAAAATACTTATGACTTCGAATAGAGATTTCAATGTTAATCTTCTATTAGCTGAAACAGTCACTAATTGAATTCCTAAGTAAGAAATTCAACTTATATACGAATAACAATAGAACAGTGTCAAATAGAACTGGGATTGTAATCGATTAGAAGGAAATAAACACATCCAAAAAATAATATCATTTGTAAAGAAGTATTACATAAAAAAATATAAAAATAGTACGTGTACATAAATATTATTTACATTAAATTAAAATATTTTTACGAAAAAATGAATGTACAATTAAATCGAATCCACAAGTTTTATCTTTAACGGGCAACCACTTATCCATCTTTTTTTTTATGCACAAACAATTCTTAATTGATTAAAAAAAAAAAGATAGAAACTTTTAAAGAAAATATCACACACTTAAAATACAAAAATATCGAATAACGGCATAAAGTGGATAAAATATTAGCAGCACATGGCAAGGAAAGTATTTCCGTAAAAGATAGAAAATTTAGAAAACACGTTGCTGCTAGCATAACATGAGTTGAATATTAAAAAAAATTGGATAGGGGGTTAAAGGAAAAGAAGAAAATGAAAAATAAAAAATTGACTGTTACAAAACGAAAAGCATTAATCTTCCCCATTTTTTAAAACTATTAGGCCTTCTTGCCATTGGTGTAGCAAGTATTGTTTCTGCGCTTTAAAAAACGCAAAAACAACAATTGGAAGAATTGGAAGATTAGATTAAAATATGTTAGAGTAAATAGTATTAGTAGAATATGAATTCACATCTTTTAATCTTTCATATTTATATCTTCCTTTGATCTTTCTTTTTATTATATATTATATCACAATCATCAAATCTCAGTTTACTTTCAAACGTCGAACATCGTTCTCTAGCAGATTATATTCAGTGTTTACTACCAGCAATTATAAGTTTACGCAAACCTATAAATATCTTCTTATATGGAAGTTTGCGTATTATCTGTCAGCATGTGATAGCGAGTGATAAACAAACTTGTCGTTATGGCAAGTTTGAGTTACTAATGGCACAAGATGATAATCTAAAGTTATTTATTAACAAAAATGGTAAAAATTATACCATTAACAATCAATCGATAACCCGGAGATTAGGAACTTCGACAAATTAAATGGACATCGATAACCCTAATACTAAACATGATGCTACAAAGAAATGGAAATTCAACATATCAAATTGCTACCTATCCTTAATAGATTTAGACGAACCACATGATAAATAGCTAAGCAAAATACCAGTCAGCAAATCATTTAGCAAACTACAAGAAGTAGAGGAAGTACTTCCAGGGAACGATAGAACGGAAAGGAATAATTCACAGCCGAAACCCCACCAATACATATAGAAACTCAGGTCATTGCACCGCTAATTAATTTATTGAAAGAAATAGCTAAAGAAGAGTACACATTACAGCAACTAAAGAACAACCACGTTAAAGTGCAAGTCAATACCTACAGGAAGGTCATTAAGGCCTTAAAACAGAAGAATACAAATTTTTATACCTATCAGCCAAAAAAAGACAGAAGTTATAAGGTAGTACTTAGAGGAATGCATTCAAGAACAGATACTGGCACTATAATTGATGAATTGAAAAGAATAAACCTTCAGGTAAAACAAATAAACAACATAATTAAACGTGACACAAAGCAACTATTGTTGCTGTTCTTCATCGACCTCGAACCAAATAATAATAGCAAAGATATGTAAAAAATTGATAAGCTGCTTAACACGATAGTTTCCTTCGAAGCTTCCAAAACAAAAAGAGATATTCCGCGGTGTTTACATTGTCAAAGCCATGGCCATACCAAAAATTATTGCAATGAAACTCCAGCATGCGTTAAATGCGCAGGTAAGCATTGGAACTCGAGCTGTCCATATATAGGCAAAATAAACAATATTAAATGCTTTAATTGTCCGGGAAATCACCCAGCAAGTTACAAAGGCTATATAGTTAGAAAATAGTTACAGTAAAAACTCTATCCTAAACTTAGACACAAATCAGCTTTCGAAAACTTTAATTCAACAAACAAAATTACCTCTGCAAACTTCAGCAACAATTTCTTCGGGGGGCCGCAGTTAAATCCAAGAACTAGCAATAGGACATATGCAGATGTATTTCGACCATAGGAGGCGTTACTATCGAATGTAAATAATGTCACTGAGTCTGAGACATTTGAAATTAAAAACCTGTTGATAATTACAGCTAAAAATTCAGAAGTAATATCGAACATGGTGGTTCAACAAATCCATCTCCTAACTCAACAATCACAAGTAAATAAAGTATCAGAACTTTTAACGTCCATATTAAACAAGAACAACAAATAAAATAGATTCATTAAAAATTGCAATTTGGAACGC